>NC_056616.1:24643572-24698572 GCF_018340385.1 Cyprinus carpio | reverse complement strand
AAAAAAAAAAAAAACAAAACAACAAAACACAAACACACAACACACACACACAACACACAAAACACACACAAACACACACACACACACAAAAACAAAACAACAACAAAAAAACAAAAAAAAACACACACAAACACAACAAAACAAAACAAACAAACAACACAACAAAAACACAAAACACACAAAAACACACAAAAAACACACACAAAAACACAAAAACACAAAAACAAACACACAAAAAAAAAAAAAAAAAACAACACACAACACACACAAAAAAAAAAAAAAACACAAACACAAACACAAAAACACACAAAAAAAAACAAACAAACACACACAACACACACAAACAAAAAAAAAAAACAAAAAAAAACAAAAAACAACACAACACAACAACAAACACAACAAAACACAAAACACAAAACACAACACAAAAAAACACAAAAAAAAAAAAAAAAAACAAAACAAAAAACACAAACAACACACAAAAAACAACACAACAAAACACAAACAACAAACAAAAAAAAAACACACACAACACACAACACACACAAAAAACAACAACAAACACAACAACAACACACACAACAACACACAACACAACAAAACAAACAACACAAACAACAACAAAAAACAAACACACAAAAAAAACAACAAAAACACACACAAAAAACAAAAAAAACAAACACACACACACACAACAACACACACAAACACAAACAACAACACAAACAAAAAAACAAAACACACAACACACAACACACAACACACAAAAACAAAAACAACAAAACAAACACACACAAAACACACACACACAAACACAAACACAACAAACACACACAAAAAACAACAACAAAAAAAAAAAACACAAAAAGGATAAAAAGAAAGAAAACATCCATATAAAAAAAAACAACAGAAAAAACAAACACACACACACACACACACACAAAAAAAAAAAAAAAAAACACACAAAACACACACAACACAAACAACACACACAACACACACACACACACAACAAACACACAAACAAAAAAAAAAACAAAAAAAAACAAAAAACAAAAAACACACACACACACACACAAAAAAAACAACAAAAAAAAACACACACACACAAAACAAAAAAAAAAACACAAACACACAAACAAACAAAACACAACAAAACAACAAACACACAAAACAAAACACAAAACACAAACACAACACACACACACAAAAACAACACAAAAAACACACACAAACACAAAAACAAAACACACACAAAAAAAACAAAAAACACACACACACAACAACACAACAAAAAACACACACACACACAAACACAACAAAACCCAAAACACACACACACACACAAAAAAAAAAAAACACACACACAAAAAAAACAAAACACAAACAAAAAAAAAAAAACAAAAAAAACAAAAACACAAAAACACACACAAAACACAACACACACAACACAAAAAAAAAAAACAAACAAAAAAAAAAAAAAAAACACAAAAAAAAAAAAAACTATATATATATATATATATATATAAAAAAACTTAAAAAAAAAAAAAAAAAAAAAAACACACACACACAAAAACAAACACACACAAACAACAAAACACACAACAAACACAAAACAACACAAAACACAAAACAAACACAAACACACACACACACACAAACAAACAAAACACAACAACACACAAACAAACACACACACAAAACACACACACAAACACAAAAAAAACAAAAAAAAAAAAAACAAAAAAAAAAACCCCTTAAAAAACACACAAAAACACACACACAAACAAAAAAAAACACAAACAAAAACACACAACACACACACAAACACACACACACACAAAAAAACACACAAAAAAAAAACAAAACACACACAAAACACACAAACACACACAAACAAAACAACACACACAAACACAAAAAACAAAAACACACACAACACACAACAAAAAAAAAAACACAACAAAACACACAAAACAAAAAAAACAAAAAAAAAAAACAAAACACACAAAACAAAAACACAAACACACACACACAAAAACAAAACACACAAACAAACACACAAACACACACACAAAAACAAACAACACAAAAAACTCACAAAACAACACAAACACAACACACACACAAAAAAAAAAACAAACAAACAAAAAAAAAACACACACAAAACACAACAAAACAACACAAAAAACAAAAAAAACACAAAACAAAAACAAAAAAAAAACACAACAAAACAACACAAAAAAACAAAAACAACAAACAACAAAACAAAAAAACACAACAAAAAAAAAAACAACACAAAAAAAAAAAACAAACACACCAAAAAACAAACACACAACACACACACAAAAAAAACACACACACAAAAAAAAAAAACAAAAAACACACACACACACAAACAAAAAAAAAAAAAACAAAAAAAAAAACAAACACACACAAAAAACAAAACAAAAACAAAAAAACAAAACACAACAACAAAAAAACAACACACACACACACACAACACAAAAAACAAAAACAACAACACAACACAAAAAACAAAAAACACACACACAAAAAAAAACACAAACAAAACACAAAAAAAACAAAAAAACAACAAAAAAAAAAAAAAACAACAAAACACAAAACAAAACACACAAAAACACAAACACAAACAACAAAAACAACCACAACACACACAAAAAACACACAACAAAACAACAACAACACACAAACAAAACAAACACACACACAAAAAAAAAACAAACAAACACAAAAAACAACAAAAACACAACACACACACACAAACACAAAAACACAAAAAACAAACACACAACACACACACACAACACAACAACACAAAAAAAAAAACACACACAACACAAACAAAAACAACACACACACAACACACAACAAACACACAAACACACACACAAACAAAAACACACACACACAAAAACAACACACAACAAACACAAAAAACACACAACAAACAAACACAAAAAAAAACAACAACACACAAAAAACAAACACAAAAAAAAAACACAAAAAAAAAAACAAAAACAAAAAACACAACACACAACACAAACAAACAAAAAACACAACAAACAAAACAAACAACACAAAACACACAAAACACAAACACAAAAAACACACACACACAAAAAACAAACAAAAAAAACACAAAACACAAACAAAAACAAAAAAAAAAAACAAAACAAACACACAAAAAAAAACACACACACACAACAAAAAAAAAAAAAAAAAAAACACAAACACACACAAAACACACACACACAAAAAACAAAACACACAAACAAACACAAAAAAAACAAAACCAAAACAAACAAAAAAAAAAAACAACACAAACAAACACACACACACACAAAAACACACACAAACACAAACACACAAAAACACACACACACACACAAACACAAAAAAAAAAAAAAAACACAAAAAAAACACACAAAAACAAACAAAAAAACAACAAAAACACACAACAAACAAACACACAAAACACACAAAACAAAAAAAAAAACAACAAACAAAACACAAAAAAAACACACAAACAAACACAAACAAAAAAAAAACACACACAAAAAAACAACAAACAAACACACACACACAAACAACAAAAAAACAAAAACACAACACAAACAACACAAAACACAAAAAAAACACACAAACAAAACAAACACACAACAACAAACACACAAACAAAAAACACACACAAAAACAAAAAAAAAAAAAACAAAAACACACACAAAACACACACACAAAAACACAAAAAAACAAAAAACACAAACAAAAAAACACAAAACACAAACACAACAACAAACACAAACAAACACAAACAACACAACAACAAAAAAAAAACACACAAAAAAAAAAACACACACACACACACAACAAAAAACAACAAAAAACAACAAAAACACACACACAACACAAAAACACACACAAAACAAACAAACAAAAAAAAACAAAAAAAAACACAAAAAAACACACAAAAAAAACAAAAACACACAAAAAAAACAAAAAAAACACAAAACAAAACAAACACAAAAAACACACAACAAAAAAAACAAAACAAAAAAACACAAAACAAAAAACACAAACAAACAACACAAAAACACAAAACACACAAACACACACAAACACACACACACACACACAACACAACACAAACAACACACACACAACACACACAAACAACACACAAAACACACACACAAAAAAAACACACACAAAACAAACAACAACCACACAAACACAAACACAACCAACACAACAAACACAAAACAACAAAAAAAACAAACACACACACAAAACACACACACAACACAACAAAAACAAAACACAAAACACAAACACAAACACAACAACAACAAACACAAAAAAAAACAAAAACACACACACAAAAAACACACACACCAACAAACAACAAACAACAACAAAAAAAAACACAACAAAAACAAAACAAAAACAAACAACACAACAAACACACAAAAAAAACAACAAAACACAAAACACAACAACAACACACACACACACAACACACACAAACACAAACACACAAAAAAAAAAACACAAAAAAAAACACAACAAAAAACACACAAACACACAAAAAACAACAAACACACAACACAAACAAAAAAAAAAAACAAAACACACAAAAAACACAACACAACAAAAAACAACAAACACAAAACAAAAAACAAACACACAAACAAAAAACAAAAACAAACACAACAAAAAAACAAAACAAACACACAACACACAAAAAAAACAAACAAAAAAACAAAAACAAACAACAAAAAACAACAAAAACAACACACACAAACAAAACAACAAAAACAACAACAACAAAAAAAAACACACCAAAAACAAACAAACAACAACACACACACACACACACAAAACACAAAACAACACACACAAAACAACAACAAAAAAAAAAAACAACACAAAACAAAAACAACAAAAACAACAACAAAAAACACAAAAAAAACAACAACACACAACACACACACACACAACCACAACACAACAAAAAAAAACACACAACACAAACAAACAAAACAAACAAAAAAAAAACAAAAAACACAAACACAAAAACACAACAAAAAAAAAAACAAAACAAAAAAAAACACACACACAAACAAAAAAACACAACAAACAAAACAAAACAAAAAACACAAACAACACACACACACAACAACACACACAAAAACACACAACAAAAAAAAACAACACAAAAACAAAACACAAACAAAAAAAACAAACAAAAAAACAAAACAAAACAAAAACAACACAACAAACACAAAAACACACAAACAAAACAAAAAAAAAACAACTGACTATAGAGAGACATTAAATAAAAAAAATACAACAAAATTACTACAAATTTAACTTAGAACAAAAATGAGAAACACAACAAAAACACACACACAAAAACAAAAAAAAACAACAAACAAAAAAAAAAACACACACACACACAAAAAACACACAAAAAAACAAACACAAACACAACAAAACAAACCAAAAAACAAACAAAAAAAAAAAAAAAAAACACACAAAAAAACACAAAAACCAAAAAAAACACACAACACACACCAAACAAAAAACAACAAAACACAAAAAAACACAACAAACACAAACAACACAAAAAACACAAAAAACAAAAACACACACAAAAACAAAACACACAAAACACAAAAAAACAACAAAAAAAACACAAAACACAAAACACAACAACAAAAACAAAACACAAACAAAAAAAACACAAAAAACAAACAAAAAAAAACACACAACAAACAAAACAAAAACAAAAAAACACAAAAAAAACACACAACACAAAACAAAACAAAAAAAAAACAAAAAAAACACACAAAAAACACACACAACACAACACAACACAAAAAACACAACAACACAACAAAACACACACAACACAACAAACACAAAAAACAAACACAAAAACAAAAAAAACAACAAACATACACAAAAAACACAAAAACAAAAAACAAAAACACACAAACAAACAAAAAAAACAAAAAACACACACAAAAACACAAACACACAAACACACACAAAAAAACCCACCACACAAACAAACACAACAAAAACACCACACACACAAAAACAACAACCAACAAACAACAAAAAAAACACCACACACAAACCACAAACAAACACAACACCACAAACAAACACAACACAACACACAACAAACACCAAACACACACAACACCACAACCACCAACACACAACACAAACAACCAAACACACAAAACAACACACCAAAAAAAAACACACACACCACACAACACCAAACACAAAACACAAACACCCCACACCACAACCCACAAAACACCAACACAACAAACCACACAAACACAGCACCACACAACCCCCACATGAACATTATTAATCATGTCTATGAGCAGATGAGAACTGGCGATATGTTATTCCTGCTCACATTTGAGCAGATGAGAACTGGCGATATGTTATTCCTGCTCACATTTGACCCGTCCTTTGTTTGCAAAGAAAATTCAGATTTGCTGCAATTAAGGTTTTTATTTTTGATGGCATCTATTGTCAAGACCAACAACTCCGAACATAAAATAAATCCTTTAGCAACCAGACCAAACACAACATAATTAGTTCACCAAGAAAGCCACTTCCTTGAAACTTTTTAAAAAATAACCCTCACCACAAATTGTACTTCCTTTTTTAAATCTAAGAAAATCCCTTTTACTGCAGCCGAGCTCCTTTAAATATATCTGATTTTTTAAAATACATTACATCTTATATTTGATCTTCTATATGTAGACAACAGGGTTACAGTTTGCTATCTGACAAACTGCTTGTAAAGTCAATCTGAACTTGTGCACCTGTGCACCTCTCATTATAGATTAAACATCGTTACGTGTCTCATCTCGTTAGACTTGTGAAGAAAACAGACAGTTCACATGTAATTATTTTCTGTTAGCAGGCAGCAAAAAAATTTCTATTATATTAAATGTCAACAAAACAAAAAACACACTACACAACTCAACCCATGTTTAACACATCAGCATCTACACAGCATTATACTGTATGTGAAATGTGAGGTAAACTGTTTGTAATTTCAGATTCAACTTTATTCTATCACAGAGAACAAGGTTTCCATGTCTTTAAACGCCCAGTAAATGTTTAGTAATAAACTCAAATAACAATTTAACAATTAAAAACAACTGCACTAATAATTTTTATTTGTCTAAGCCCATTTACACTATAACTATAATAATAACTATTAGCGAACAATGACCTTGTGTTATATTTTAAAACGCTGCCCTGCAGTTTTGTCGTCAAGCTGAAGTGAAATAATGGAATGCTTTCGGCGATGGATTTTTGATTGGCATGGTCAATTATTTTCTCATTAATCATTTGGTGAGAAAAATCGTTTTAAAAAGTGACTCCAGAGAGTATAGCGCTTACTCTATTATTGTTATCGTTTATAGCTGTAGTGCAATACTATTCTTTTAAATTAAGTAGTCCGATTATATCGTTATAGTTAATCTCATGGAACGATAATAGTTAAGGGTATAGTTACTTCGTTTATAGTTTATGTCTCGTCGCTCTGGCCGGACAAGGCATCCGGCCTTCGGCCAATCACAAAACATTTCCGTCACACGCTTGAGGCATTCGGCCAATCACAATGCGCTGCATAGCTGGCCAATCACAGCACACCTCGCTTTTCAGAATGATGAGCTTTGTAAAAATCGATGCGTTTCAGAAGGCAGGGCATAGAAGAGAAACAATAATGTACAGTATGTGGAAAATAATGTGTTTTTTTACCTTACAACCTCGTAAACACATGTCATTACAACAAAATACACAAAATAATGTCTCTTTTTAGCTATATTCAGTCGACATCATTACCTACCCCTTTAATAAACAGATTTTTATGTCGAAAAATCAGTCGAAAATAAAAGTCAGTCGAAAATCGGTTTCAGAAATATATCTGTTTTAGAGCACATGTAAAAGTAATTATTATTGTATATTAGGCTAACAATGTGTCCTTAAAATCCCATTTACATTTTTATTGTAGCCCTATAGAAATGTAATGCTAAAATCGCAATATGTGACCCTGGACACAAACCAGTCAAAGGGTCATTTTTTTTAACTATATTTCATTGATGTGTGGTTTGTTAGGAGGACAATATTTGTCTGAGATGCAAATATTTGAAAATATGGAATCTGAGGGAGCAGCAAAAAATCTAAATATTGAGAAAATCATCTTTAAAGTTGTTCAAATGAAGTTCTTAGCAATGCATATTTACTAATCAAAAATTAAGTTTTGATATATTTAACGTTAGGAAATTTACCCAACATATCTTAATGTGAAACATGATATTTACTTAATATCCTAATGATTTTTGGCAACATAAAAGAGAAATGTATAATTGTGACCCATACAATGTTTGTTGTCTATTGCTACAAAATACCACCTGTGCGCTACTATATGACTGCTTCTGTCCTCCAAGGTTCACATATGTAATGCACAAAAAACTAATGTTAATTGTTTTGATATTATATATAAACCATATTTAGTCTTATAAGTAATACATTTAATTATTTTAATGCTTCAGCTCTAATTCGCAGCTGAGGTGACTCCGTTTCTATGTATTGAAAATGTATCAAACGTCTTTACCAGCCTGACCAATCGCCGCCTCGCATGAGCTCTACGTCCATCCTACCGGCTACTGGGCGGGCCATCACACCAGTCGCTTTCGCCTCTCATTGGTCGACGCGCTTAAGCCCATGACGCCTCAGCCAATCAGAAGAGTCAGTCGATCGTGTGAGTGTGGGATCGTCGCTGCGCTGGTTATCTGATGCGGTCCTGGATCTCTAGAGTTTGAATGGAATTAGCAGCGCGTGAATTTCAGCTCACCTGTTCAGAAAAGCGTCCTCATAAACACACGGGCGAAATGGACATCCTCAAGTCTCTAGGACACCCGGAAGAAATAATCAACCTCTTTAAATACAAAATAGGAGGCTGTCGTTCTGTTATGCCTAAACTGGATTATGTAAGTAAATGCATTTTGAGCGTTCATCTTTAATATACAATCCATGTGCATGCATGTCCATGCACAATACACGTTTTGCATTTATCTGTCATTATGCACGTCAGATTTTATTAATGAGCATTAAAAACCCTTATTTTAAAACGATTAAGCAGAGATTAAATACAAATGCATCAGCTGCAGTTCTAAAGATGCCACATTATTAACGCTTTTCAGCAAGCAGGCATAAATAAAACGTGTCAGCCCATCAAATGGATTTGACTGAGTCCTGGTTTGGGGGAGGGAAGCCGTAGTTTTTGGTAACAGACAGGAGACCCGAGGATTCGTCTTATATAATGAGCTTTGACGATTGGAGGGCAGATAATCCACATCCACACCGATACACACTGACAGACAGAACGACAGAACGATCGATCGAGCGATCGATAGATAGATAGATAGATAGATAGATAGATAGAACGATAGATAGATAGATAGATAGATAGATAGATAGATAGATAGATATCAGTCTGACAGAGAAAGTCCTCAGAACTTTGACTAATGTTCTAACAAGGTTCTCTCAAAGTTATGAACAAACGTTCTTCCGGTAATATTAACAGAACGTTCACTCAAAGTTATCTTGGCTTTATTAATGTCCTCAAAACGTTACCCAAAAACATTATTTATACATTGTTCAGTGAACGATTTTGCAACTTGTTTCAGAAATGTTTGAGGAGATTAAAATGGAACGTTGTTTGCAACATGATAAACTGGAACGTTACTTTAAGGTTCGCAAAAACAAGGAAAACGTTTTTAAAATTTAAAAAACTGGGCATTGAGAGAACATTCAGAATTAACATTTCCACATTTTGATGGGAACTCAAAACGTTCTTAGAACATAATTTTGATAGATAGATAGAACATAGATAGATAGATAGATAGGATAGATAGATAGATAGATAGATAGATAGATAGATAGATAGATAGATCAATAGATAGATAGATAGATAGATCTCTGTACCACTAGATGTCGCTGTATTTTAACACTTTTGTTTTCCGTGTGTTATTTTATAACTGTTAATGTAAACTGTAATTCTTAATTACACATATATGCTATATGCTTTTGAATTTCATTAAAAATAAAAAATAAAAAAATATTATTATTTTTATTTTTTTATGTAGGCTATTTTTTTTTTACTTGTATAAGTTATAGCGGATACTGAAGAAAACAGCAACACGTGTCGAGCGTACATCTGAAGCTCAAATGTGACCCTGGATCACAAAACCAGTAGCACAGGTATATTTGTAGCAATAGACAATAATACATAGTATGGGTCAAAATGATCCATTTTTCTTTTAATCATTAGAATATTAAGTAAATATCATGTCCCATAAATATATTTAGTACATTTCCTACCGTAAATAAATCAAAACTTCATTTTTGATTAGTAATATGCATTGCTAAGAACTTCATTTGAACAACTTTAACGATGATTTTCTCAATATTTAGATTTTTTTGCACCCACAGATTCCAGATTTTCAAATAGTTGTATCTCAGACAAATATTTTAAAAAGTGTTCTCAGTTAAAAATCTTTTTTTTTTTAAAGACCCTTATACCTCATTTTGTGGTCCTTGTGAGTTATAATTAATTATTTTTAATTATTTTTATTTTATTTTTATGTTTCGGTCACCACGTATGATGATCACGTTGCTGTTATTCTAAAATGTACAAAAAAGTTTGAGTAGGCGTGTCCATACTTGACTGGACTAGTAGTGCGTACTTTGCAAACTGCCGCGGTATTTTGCAGTCGGCCTGAAAACATGCGCGTGTTTTATCGTTAATAGCGGGGAGGAGAACCAATATGAGGTGAAACGCTCTAATAGTGTGTTTATATATCAGATTACCTATAGACTATATCAGTCGTGCTTTACAAACACGTCCCTCTGAAGCTCGGTGTCACTTCCCCTCGGGCGAATGACTTTACTAAGAGTTTGAATAAAGTTTAGAAGTTTTGCACTGCTTGTAAACAGAAGCGGGAGCTGCGGGAGAGCGTTCGCTCATGGCTGTGGTCGGCGGTAAGAGCGCCGCGTCGTTCTCCGTGATCAAGCGCTCGTTGTCGCTGCGCTCGGTGCTCTCCGGCGGGCGGCGCAGCGCGCAGGAAGGGCGGCTGGTGACCCGTGCTTCTCACCCGCTCAGGACTCACCGACACCCCGCTTTTGTGTGCTTCTCCTGCCAGGACTCCATGAGCGAAACCCTGCGGACCTGCTACGCGTATCTGAACCAGACCAGCCGGAGCTTCGCGGCGGTGATCCAGGCCCTGGACGGAGAGCTGCGGTAAGATCCGCGGGAGAGGCGTGACCAAACAACCGCTTTAGAAGCGCTGCGCTGCGCAGAGAAGCATGTGCACATTGTGTACGCATTTCAGTGTGCTTTACTTGTTTGCAAGGTTTGTGGTTATATATAAATGACCTTGAGGAGCATGTGTCTTCTTAAGAAGTTGCTCGAGATCGCATGGACGTGATCGAGGAACTTCTGTGCAGTTTTGCAAAGTCTTTTGCAATATGCTAATCTAGGCCTATCTATCATGCACATAAAACAAACCTACTAGTTATAAGTACATACATTCTCTAAGTAGCCTACATACTTCAGTCTATACAATGTTTTGTGTATGTGCAAAACAGCAGATTTTTAGATATGTTATGGATGTATGTATGTTTATGTGTGTGTATACACACACACAAAACCATCTATCTATCTATCAATATAAATATATATATATATATATATGAGGTAGATTATATGCGATACAACCGTTGTGTGTGTATATATATGTGTGTGTGTATATATATATATATATATATATGTATGTATGTATGTATGTATGTATGTATGTGGTAGATTATATGCGATACAACCGTGCAAAACAGCAAATTTCTATAGTTTAATAGAAGATAAAGAAATATGGAGGAAATCTAATTTCTGTATGTTATCTAGAATTTTGCATAGGCCTATATATGTGTGTGTGTGTGTGTGTACTGTGTAAACACGCAGACAATATATATGTATATATATTAAGAAACATACATCTAATGCATAATGCAATGTAATTTATAAAAAGATAAAATTGAAAAAATTTGCCGTTTTGCATGTACTTGTATAAATGTATACACACAGAGAGAGACACATATATGTGCAAAATTGCCATTTTATATAGTTTTTAAGCTTATATAATAGAAGTTATTAAAAATGTATGTCTTATATATATATATATATAAGACATACATTTTTAATATATATATATTATTATAACTATATATAAGATTATAAAGCAATTTTGCATTTATCGTTCAAAAACTTGGGCACAGTTCATATTTTTAGGATAATATTAAAGTATATAAAGCAATTTTGCATTTATCGTTCAAAAACTTGGGCACAGTTCATATTTTTAGGATAATATTAAAGTAAATCATGTAAGGCATTCGTTCAGTCATGTGCGGTATGTTTCTGGACCTGCTGTGTTGTATTTATATCAGCTGCTCAATATAGATGCTGTTAGTTTAGTTTGTGTCATTTAGAAATGCACTGCAGATCTTCATGGGTGTTAAATCTCTCACTCAGGCATGCTGTGTGTATTTTCTATCTGGTTCTGCGAGCTCTGGACACAGTGGAGGACGACATGAGCATCCCGCTGGAGAAGAAGGTCCCGTTGCTGCAGGACTTCCACATGTTCCTCTATCAGCCCGAGTGGAGCTTCAGCGAGAGCAGAGAGAAGGACCGGCAGGTGCTGGAGGATTTCCCCACGGTCAGTCCAACACCTCACAGCACAACACAACACTTTACAACACATCACAATTTTTTCAATGTAAACTACTTGAACTTGATGAGCCACATTTTTCTTCATGTTGTTGTTTTTATAAAATGCACGTCTGCTTTTAATATCTTCTCTGTTGTTTATTATTTTATGAGTTTTTTTGTTGTTTTTATTTTATGCTTTTTTTTAACACACACTTTCGTTCCATTTTCCTCAGATTTCAGTGGAGTTCAGGAATTTGGGCCAGGAGTATCGTGACGTGATTTCAGACATCTGTCACCGGATGGGTGTGGGAATGGCCGAATTCCTGGAGAAGAAGGTTTCCTCCATGAAGGAGTGGGACAAGGTTAGTTGGGTGTTAGTTTGACCTTTATCCATCTGCATGTAGATTTATAGACGTATAACTCCCCAAAGCGATGCAGAAGTGCTCTCATTGCATTTTAAAGCACGTCTGACATTCTGCAGGAGACGTTTGTCATGTGTAATGTTGTAAACATCTGTCTGGCTGTGTACAGTACTGTCATTACGTGGCCGGTCTGGTGGGGATCGGACTGTCCCGTCTGTTCTCGGCGTCCCAGCTGGAGGACGCTGAGGTGGGCCGGGACACGGAGCTGGCGAACTCCATGGGTCTGTTCCTCCAGAAGACCAACATCATCAGGGACTATCTGGAGGACCAGCAGGAGGGAAGGGCCTTCTGGCCGCAGGAGGTACAAACCTTTAACCCTGCTCTCTTCCCAGCAGCTGTGGTTGCCAAAACTTCACCACAAACATTTTTTAAAAAGACTGTGCATTTCATTAACTGATACAATGTTAATATTCCATTTAGAGTGATTTAGATGCTTTGGTGCATTTCAGTTTTTTTTTCTATAGCATTTTTGCATTCTTTTGCTGTTGAGTGCATGTGTGGGTGATGGCTGTTTGTGTGCCGCAGGCCTGGAGTCAGTTTGCGTCCCGTCTGGAGGATTTCGCAAGTCCTCAACACCTGAGCTCTGCTCTGTCCTGCCTCAACCTGCTGGTGACCGATGCTCTCCATCACGTCCCAGACGTCATCGCATATCTGTCCCGCCTCCGCAACCAGAGCGTCTTCAACTTCTGTGCCATTCCTCAGGTCTGAGTCATTTCTCACACTGAACCTTCATCTGTTTCTGTGCAGTTTAATGGCACTCACAAACACCAGACTGTGTTTCACGAAGTTAGCTAATGCTATAAGGGTGCAGATTATAGAAATAAATATAGGGAATATAGAAATTGCACACAGATGAATGCATGGATACTTTCGTTGCTGCTGCACGTTGTTTTTCTATACAAACATGCACTAAAACTTAAAATTACTAAAAATTACTAAAACTAGAAAATTAAATAAAAATGTATACAAATAAATCAGGTATTTAAAAAAACAAAACTAAAATTAATAAAAATGACTAAAACAGCAAAATTACAAAAACTTTAACAAAAATTTAAATGAAAACTGAAAATGTACAAATGACAACTAATTCAAAAACCTTTTATTTCAGTTGTGAAAGCAGTTTAATTTAAGAAAAAATTTTTTTTTTATAAAAACTAAAAAGATATTTAAAAAAACTATTAAGTACAAAATTATTGAAACTTAAACTAAAATGAAACTTATAAAAAAAATATATATACATTTTTTTAGAGAATGTAAAAAAAACATATTTCACTTAGAAAGGCAGAATTTAAGTTGAAGTACTGAAATTACTAAAATCTGTAAATTATTAAAAATTAAATAGACTTTAAAAAATATAATAATTACAAAATTACTAAAGCTTGAACTGAAATTAAAATGAAAACAGAAAATAATAATTAAAATTCTTTCAAAATAGAATCGGAAAAATTTAACTTATTTTATTTCACTTAAAAAGGCAGGATTTTAAATTTTTTGATTGGTTTAAGTTTAAGTAATATTACTAAAACCAAAATAAAAAAAATAATAAAAACTAAATAGACATTAAAAAACACAAAAACTAATAAAATGACCAAAACACCCAACAAAATTACTAAAACTTTAATAAAATGATAACGAAAAATACAAAAATAAAAACGAATTCAAAATAGAATATAAAAATGTCAACTTATTTTACTTCATGAAGGCAGAATTTCAGATTTTTTTTAAAGGTGAAGTTCTAAAATGACAAAAACTGAAATAAAAGTTTTAAAAAAAAAAAATTAAATGACTAAAACAACAAAATTACTAAAACTTTAACTAAAATTAAAAAGGAAAATCTAAAAATAAAAACTACTTCCCAATAAGAATAAATACTATGATAGTAATGATGCTAAAACAACACAGATGAATGCGTTTGAATGTTGTATATTGTGTTATTGCATGTAAATAAGATGATATGTGGCATATGAATACAGTGATCATTCTTTTGTATATAAACCTATACAGAAAAACCACATGTGAAACTCATGTGCAAGCAGAAATTAAGATCTGCACACAGTTATATTATTCAAAGCTTCATCAGAGGCCATAAAAACAAGTGCAAAAAGTGTACAAAACTCATGTTCATGGTGTGAATGTGTGAAGCCCATGTGATCTCATTGGCATGGTGTTGTTCCTTTTCCGCTCAGGTGATGGCGATAGCGACACTGTCGGCGTGCTACAACAATCCTCAGGTGTTTCAGGGTGTGGTGAAGATCCGGAAGGGTCAGGCCGTGACGCTCATGATGCAGGCCACGAACATGGGCGCCGTCCAGAGCATCATCGCTCAGTACAGTCAGGAGGTGTGTCCTGAAACACGCTCCGCTGTCCTCCGTATCGCAGCCGTTTGCTCCGCTAATCCTGCTCCCTCCTCTCCTCACAGATCCTGCAGAAAGTGTCCGCCGCGGATCCGTCTCGAGAGAAGACGCTGCGCATCCTGAGCCTCATCCATGAGAAGAGCCTGTCTCCAGCCGCGCTCTCGTCCCGAGCGCACCACATCTCTCCCGTCTACGTCTCGGCCGCCATGCTGTTAGCGGCGCTCAGCTGGCAGTACATGAACGCCGCGGCCGGACAGCCACCGGGGGGCGCTGACATGCAGGGACACTGAGACCCAAAGCAGCACAAAACTCACTGCCAAACCACAGCACCAGTCTGGGATCTTTAGGGTTTCACTAAAAGATGTTCAGGTCATTTTCACCCCAAAATCTAATGAGAAAACTATAAGAAATATATATATATATATATATAAAAAAAAAGGAGTAGAAAAATTCTAAATCTGTCCTAAAATGAGCATTTATATACGTGTATTTTTATACATTTTTTATAAATTGAATTAGTTTGTTTATTTATATATATATATATATATATATATATATATATATATATATATGTATATATATATATATATATAAATATATATTAAATTAAATGAGAAAAACAATAAGAAATGTATATATTTAAAAATGTGTGTGTGTGTATATATATATATTTAGATATTTAATGAGTTTTTATATATGTAATATATAGAAAAGTGTGTATATATATATAGAGAGAGAGAGAGAGAGAGAATTATTTAAATACAAACTAATTTAATATATAAAATTATACATGTAGTTTTTATATATTTAATGAAAATTAAAATATAAAACAAATTACATCCCTTTAATTTTTATATTGATTTAGTTTATATATATATATTATATATATATATATATATATATATATATATACACACACAATACGCATACACATACTTTTCTATATATTTCATGTATAAAAACTAATTTTATATATATATATATATATATATATATATATATATTAGTTTTTTTGTTTGTTTTTGTGGTGATAAATGGTCTCATTTGTTCTGTGTTCAGTTGTGAGTCTTTAATGGATGTTTATGTATTTGAGACGCTCAAATGTTAATTATTCTAAAGTTATTTTTAAAACGCGGAGGTTTTTCTGTGGATTTCTGTTCTGTTCCATCAAATCATCTTAAACGTCAAGCACACGTGCAGAAGTTTTCAAACCACAATAAAACAATCACAACATATAACTTTTACATAGACCTTAAAAGTTTATACTTAAAAACACACATTCATACAAATACTATCATAACAGATTTAAAACCAATCGTCACATTAGTTTTGTTGGGAGAAATGTACAAAATTTGTCAAGAACATGTCTAGATCATATTTCTCATCACATTTTTAGACCATTATTATTTTTTGCATTGGAATTTATTATATTAATATTTATTATAATAATATTATAATACTTCACAATGCAAAAAAAAAAACAATTATGGAATTATTTTATATATAATAAAAATATATAAAAAAAGTAATATCAGCACTACGAAATTGTATGATTAAAATTATGCATTATAATGCTTTATTGCATTATATTCATAACACAATTTCTCAGTGCAGCTTTCATCAGATTCTCTCGTGTGGTTTGGATGTTTGTCATGTGGCTTCAGAACAGAAGTGTGCAAACATCAAAGGAGTTTATCATCTGTCTGGTCTCATCTCAACACTGAAACGCTGGATTCCAGTCTGGTTTTACACATGAATTGGTCCATTTTCATTGGGTCAGTTTGAATATTCAGTCACTGCGGAGTAAAGAACCAAATATCCGACGTTTGAACTACAGCAGACGACTAAAGTGCCCTTAATATTCAGCTTTTATGTGGAAAAGCTAGCGAGAACTTTGTACATATCAAAGATCGGTTTAATTAGCATTGCTATGTAATGTGGGAGTTTGAATTGTAAATACATTTAGCAATAATAAATATTAAAAATGTATTTCATTTGATTCATTGAATGTTGATGTGTATTTTAGCATTTAAGGAACTTAGCAACACCCTGGCAACCACATGGAACAATGTAACAACACAACATAGCAATGCTCTAACAACTATAACACCATAGTGACCACTTAGCAACACCATAGCAACCCCCAGATTACCTTAGAAGCACTCTAGCAATCACCTGGAACACTGTAACCACACTCAACCACATCCTAGCAACTATAATACCATAGCAACTACTTGGCAACGCCCTGGCAACCACCCAGATTACTTTAGCAACACTCTAGCAATCGCCTGGAACACTGTAACCACACTCAACCACATCCTAGCAACTATAATACCATAGCAACTACCTGGCAACGCCCTGGCAACCACCCAGATTACTTTAGCAACACTAGCAATCGCCTGGAACACTGTAACCACACTCAACCACATCCTAGTAACTATAATACCATAGCGACTACTTGGCAACACCCTGGCAACCACCCAGATTACTTTAGCAACACTCTAGCAATCACCTGGAACACTGTAACCACACTCAACCACATCCTAGTAACTATAATACCATAGCGACTACTTGGCAACACCCTGGCAACCACCCAGATTACTTTGGCAACACTATAGCAATCACCTGGAACACTGTAACCCACACTCAACCACATCCTAGTAACTATAATACCATAGCGACTACTTGGCAACACCCTGGCAACCACCCAGATTACTTTGGCAACACTCTAGCAATCACCCGGAACACCGTAACCACACTCAACCACATCCTAGTAACTATAATACCATAGCGACTACTTGGCAACACCCTGGCAACCACCCAGATTACTTTGGCAACACTCTAGCAATCACCCGGAACACTGTAACCACACTCAACCACATCCTAGTAACTATAATACCATAGCGACTACTTGGCAACACCCTGGCAACCACCCAGATTACTTTGGCAACACTCTAGCAATCACCCGGAACACCGTAACCACACTCAACCACATAACACTCAACCACATCCTAGTAACTATAATACCATAGCGACTACCAACCACCCAGATTACTTTAGCAACACTCTAGCAATCACCCGGAAAACCGTAACCACACTCAACCACATCCTAGCAACTATAATACCATAGCGACTACTTGGCAACACCCTGGCAACCACCCAGATTACTTTAGCAACACTCTAGCAATCACCTGGAACACTGTAACCACACTCAACCACATCCTAGCAACTATAATACCATAGCGACTACTTGGCAACACCCTGGCAACCACCCAGATTACTTTGGCAACACTCTAGCAATCACCCGGAACACCGTAACCACACTCAACCACATCCTAGTAACTATAATACCATAGCGACTACTTGGCAACACCCTGGCAACCACCCAGATTACTTTAGCAACACTCTGGCAATTACCTGGAACACTGTAACAACACTCAACAGCTCTAACATGGGATCAGAACAGCTATGTCACTGTAGAAAACTGCGTGTTGATCTCATCTGGATCTTTTCAGCCTTTCAATAAGAATAAATGATCTGAAGCTCATCAAATATAATAACAGATCATCTAAGACGTTCATTCTGCTGAACTGAGCTTAAGCGAAGTGGTTTTAAAAAGTTTCATTTCTCAAACGTGCAACAACACACTTTTATGTACCCTGACAGCATGGAGGCATGAACATTATGCTAAATATCTCCCTTTGAGTTCCAAAAAACCCAAACAAATGCAAACGAGTGTGAAATAGCATGTGTGAACCATTTTATTAATGTAAACAACATAAATAAAAAAAATAATAATAATAATCATTTTAAAAAAACAGAATAAAATTGTATTTCTGAGTTCTGAGATCTTTTCGAATGTTTCTAGATTGCAGACAAAAAAAAGTTGTAGAATTATGGAGGTATTTTGAATATTTTAGGTTGCAGGCATAAAATACAAAAATAAAATAAAAAAAATTTTGTGTTTATTTGTTGTAGACTTAAAAAATACAATTATATAACAAAAAACAAACAAACAAACATTATATAGAAAAATTAAATAATATAATATTACACATATAAACATTAAATATAATGCATAATAAATTTAAAATAGTTGGCAAAGTTATTGGAACTTTTTAAAAAATTCTAGGTTGCATAAAATAAAATAAAAAGTTGTAGAATTTATGAGGTTTTTGATCATTTCTAGGTGGCAGACCTAGAATAAAATAACATACAATATGAAATAACTAAAAAAATACATTAATTAAAAATAAAACATTCAATATAAATAAAATAATTCTAAAATTTGTGAGTTCTGAGGTCTTTTGCATCATTTCTAGTTGGCAGACCTAGATTAAAATAAATAAAAAATAAAATAAAATATGAAAAATATTATTAATATTATTATTAATTAATATAAATTATTTAAATTTGTAAAATGATACAATGAACATCAAATGTTCATACGAGGCACTACATGATTATTATACGGTGAAGCAGGTCGTGACCTTCATAAATCACTGGTTTAGATCTTGTTTGTGTTCAGTTCAGTTTCAGCATGTGAAACCAAAACCTGAAAACAGACAAAAACACCTGACAGCACAGCCACAGCTGCTTCTTACTGCCTCATCCATAGACATGAGTACAGGTCAAAACTACACTTACATAACAGCCACAGTTTCTCTAATGTATTGTGTCAAACTTCTACTTCAAAACAAGTTTTCAGGGTTATGAATTCTGATTTAAAATGCAAATACCTAAAGATAAAAGTCAGATGTATAATATACTTGAACCAGCAGGAAAAATGTGACCTCAGGACAAGAGAATTATAAGTTGGGGCAAGTTGTCACGCTTGTTTTAAACATTGTAATGTTATTTTATTTTGAACAATAAGACTTTTAATGCTTTTAAAGAAGTCTCTTCTGCTCACCAAGCCTGCATTTATTTGATCCGAAATACATTAAAGGCAGTAAAATTGTGAAATATTTTTACTATTTAAAATAACTGTTTTCTATGTGAATATGTGTTAAACTGTAATTTATTTCTGTGATGCGCAGATGTATTTTCAGCATCATTACTCCAGTCTTCATTGTCACATGATCTTCAGAAATCATTCTAATATGATGATTTGCTGCTCAAGAAACTAATATTTTAATAATATTATTATTATAAATATTTAAAACAGTTGAGTAAATTTTTTAAGGATTCTTTGATGAATAGAAAGATCAAAAGATCAGCATTTATCTGAAATAAAAAGCTTTTGTAACAATATATACTGTAGCATTCAAAAGCTTGGAGTCAGTATTATTATTATTATTATTATTATTTATTTTATATATTTTTTATTTTTTTTTAGAAACTATAGAAACTATAGAAATTAATAATGAAAATTGTGGATGTTTGTAATTGTTTATATTGTGCTTAAAATTAAATAAAAATAAAAATACAGCAATGTAAAACATTACAATTACAATAAAACAATATTTTAACAACCCTATGAAAATCCATTTAAGTATTTTAAATATGCCTATGATGTATAAAAGTTACTATAAAACAATAAAAACACGAAATACATACGTCATGGATGTGGAGTTAAAGCGAGGGAGGGGCGTTCCCGCTTTTCCTGTCAATCATACGGACAAGTGGGCGTGGCAAGACAGGACTTCGACCTATGAGAAATTCGACATTTAAATTCAGACGCGAATAATACATAAATAATTATATTCGCGAACCCAAACACGCACATCTAGCGTTTAGTCCGATCGAGTCTAGATAAAACGAGTCAAAGTCCCCAAAAACAGCCGTCGGTGTGACCGAAATTTCCAGAAACGAACGGAATCCGCGTTGAATCTCGACACAGAGCGACTTTAACAGCTTTAGCTTTAGCCTGTTAGCTCGGAGCGTATGTGTGTGTTTATATTATCAACAATAACACACTCCCATCCACATTTACCACATGAATAAGAAGATTATTGATATGCTCGACGACTGACGCGGTTGAAAGGGAAGAAGAAGTGAAGGAAGCTACCGGATCCTCCGGGATGTAACGTTAACGTTAACATTAGTGTTTGTTTAACGTTAGGTGGGTTTTGTTTCTCCTCACATGTGCATGTCATCCCTACCGAACCCGATTCTTGTGTTGTATTTGTTTTCAACCCAACATGCGATAGAATTGAATTGTCTTTGTGCTTTGATATAGAAACACATAAATTGATATAACCGTTAATATATATATATATATATATATATATATATATATATATATATATATATATATATATATATTTATATATATATATATATATATATATATGTAACATGATAAACATGCATGTCGATCACGATAAATAAAGTTGTGCATGATGTCATCTTTTGTTTTTATTGCCAGCATCTTTAAATCCTTGCGTGCGATGTTGTGCATGTGACGTGATGCACGTGACGTCGTTTTGCGTGTTTAACGTGATAAACGCGGCTTTCCCTCTCTGTTTATTGATCTGAAACGTTGATTGACATCTGTTCATACATATTGCACATCATCATGTGACCCAAGCGTCTGTCAGACCGGATTGATTTGAGATATTGGTTAGTAATCAGATGCTGCTTCTCTCAAATCAAACACTCACTCTCTTTGTTAGGTTCTGAACACTTATGAGTGTTTTAACAATAAAGATATATCATCTAGTGGCTTCACACACCTCCAAAAACAAGCTCAGCCTGGCTAGATCCAGTCTGAATCGATAGCTGATGCTGAAGAAATTGGGGTTATTGCAACAAGCCTCTACGTGACCCGGCTAAAGATAAGGGCGCACGCATTTAGGGGCCGATATTCACCTCCCTTTTTGTGTCTTTGTGAAGACAGGAACGCTCAGACGGAAGGAGAGGCCGCGATGGAGAAGACCGAGAAGAGGCCTGGATACTTCGCCAGGTGAGATGATGAAGGATCAGAATAACTCAGGACGCACTTGATGGGAAGTGAGAGCCGAATGCAGACATTAAGAGCTGAAGCCGCTGTTCGTCGATCCGAAAGAGGAACTAATAATGCTGTTTCAGGAACAAGATATTTCAACTAACACAGATTTTGCTGAAATAGCTCGTTTCTGCGACATAAGAAACAAAATCATGCTTTGCAGTTCATAACGATGACATAAAAAACTCAATAATGCAATACTACGTTACAAGTTTGACACTAAAAGTCATAATTATGAGATAAACCATAGTTATGACCTAAGAAAAAGGGAACTTGTGATGGAAAAGTCAGCATTATGAGATACCAAGTCGTAATTATGATGAGTTATGATGAGTTAATTATGATGTGGAAAACTCTTAAGTTTTGGATATAAAAAGTCATAATTATGACATACTGTTGAAGTTGTAAGGGGAAAAGTCCACATTTTGAGATGCTGTACAATAATTCTGACATCATGACTCGGTTGTGAGTCGTAATTGTGACAGAAAGTCAAAATATTGAGATATTTTAGGATTAAGATATTTTATCTTTAGCTGTAGATCATGTTGCTAGTGTGAAAAGTTATAATCATTATCACAAAATAAATACAGTTATGAAATACTTTGTAATAAGTATGACATAAAAAGTCATAATTATGAGATACTAAGTCATAATTATGGCACAAGTTGACAAAGTCGACATTATGAGACAAAAAGTCCAATTATGAGATACTAAGTCATAATTATGATGCAAGATGACAAAGTCGACATTATGAGACAAAAAGTCCAATTATGAGATACTGAGTCATAATTATGACGCAAGTTGACAAAGTCGACATTATGAGACAAAAAGTCCAATTATGAGATACTAAGTCATAATTATGATGCAAGATGACAAAGTCGACATTATGAGACAAAAAGTCCAAATTATGAAATACTGAGTCATAATTATGATGCAAGTTGACAAAGTCGACATTATGAGACAAAAAGTCCAATTATGAGATACTAAGTCATAATTATGATGCAAGATGACAAAGTCGACATTATGAGACAAAAAGTCCAAATTATGAGATACTGAGTCATAATTATGATGCAAGTTGACAAAGTCGACATTATGAGACAAAAATTCCAATCTAAAAAAAAACAAATCAAAATAATAATGCAAGTTGACAAAGTCGACATTATGAGACAAAAAGTCCAAATTATGAGATACTGAGTCATAATTATGATGCAAGTCAAAATGATGAAAAAAAGGCAGAATTTTTATATAAATTGAAATGATGAGAAAAAAAGTCAAAAATTTGATATTCTAACATAAAAAGTTAAGATTATGAGATACTATGTCTTAATTATTTCTTAAGCCAAAATTATGACAAAAATGTATTGAAGAAATTGAGGAAGGAAGTCAAAGTTTTGAAAAAAAGCTAAATTTTGATATAAGAAGTCGTAATTATGACATACAAAGTTGCAATTTTGAGAAAAATGTCAAAACATTTGAGACACTAACGTAAGTTATTATGAGATACTATTTCATAATTACAAAAGTTTTAAATTATGATATAAAGACATTATGGCAAACAAAATTTGAATTATGAGGAAAAGTCAGTTTTGAGATACTAATTCATAATTATGGAAAAAGTTACAAATTATGATATTTAATGTCATTATAATGACATACAAAATTTCTTTTTTTTTTTTTTTTTTGAAAAAATCAGAGTTGAGATGCTTTGTGTCTCTGGTTGTGCCATAGCTATTACTGTCTTAATTATTACAAAAGTCGACATTAAGACATAAAAAACAATACATATAGCAAATACCATACACATGATAACTAAAACCATTAAAATTCATTTTCGGTAATTGAAATAAAATGAAATGTAAATATTAGATGGAAAACTTGAAATATTGCCTTGGCAGCCAACTGGAGTAAGCAAGTTTAAGATGAAGTAGTAAAATTAATAAAACTGAAGTAAAACTATAAAAAAAAAAAATGGAAAAAAAACCTTTATAAAAAGAGGAAGCACATAACCAAATCACTAAAGCTGAAATTATATTAAGCAGAAAAAATAAAAATAAAAAGCTAATTTAAAATTTTACTAATGTATTAGTAAATAAGTAATACAAAACATTTTACTGTTAAAATACGTCAGTTTTTTTTAACATTTCTGTTGTGAGACTGTAGTGTGTGTGTGTGTGTGTGTATATATATATATAATATATATATATATATATATAAGTTCATAAAAATGACAAAAGCACATAGCAAATTACTAAAATGTAAACTAAAATTAAAATAAAACCTAAAAAAAGAAAGCTAATACTAAATATTAATAAATACTGTAATATATAAATAATACAACATTTTACTATTAAAATACTTTTTTTTAATATATATATTAACTGTGGGATGTATTGAGATTGTAGCATAAAGAAATAGTTTAAATACCTTTAAAAAAAAAACAATTAAAAAAGCTGATAAAAATGACAAAAGCACATAACAAAATAACTAAAACTTAAAATTTAAATAAAACTTAAAAAAAAATACAAACTTAAAAGCTAATTCAAAATATTAATAAATACTGTAATAGTATATAAATATATATATATTTTTAAACATTTCACTTTGGAATGTATTATATAAATATTATAATATAAAGAAATGCTTTTAAAAGACAAAGGCACATAAGAAAATTACTAAGATTAAAATAAGACTATTATAATAAAAGCTATATTAATAAATATTAAAATTGTATATAAATAATACAAAACATTTTAATATTAAAATACTTCAGAGTTTTTAACATTTTGTAACGGGATATAATGAGATAAAGAAATATTTTCAAAAACCAAAAGCTAAAAAAAAAGAGATGAGACGTGATTTAAACTAAAATTAAATAAAACTTAAAAAATATAAAATTAAAAGCTAATTCAAAATATTGATAAAACTAGCTATAATATAATACAAAACTTTTTAGTATTATAATCCGTAAGAATTTTTCAGATTTGAGATTTTATGATGTAGCGTGATCTTTGTACAGCAGAAGATCGACATCAGTCTGGTGTCTCTCTCTGGATCACATGCTGTTATGAGCTGTTTCCTGTCATTTGTGATACGGGATGTGAGCTTGGCAGAGGAATGTGTGTGTGTGTGTGTGTGTGTGTGTGTGTGTGTGTGTGTGTGTGTGTGTGTGTGTGTGTGTGACACTGCAGCAGTCTTTCCTGCGGCTTCAGCTTCCACTGAGTCTCCAGTTTGATCGATCGGCTTCCCCTCGCTGTCTTACACCATTAGACAATCCTCTTCTCCGGTTTCCCTCTCGCTCTTTCTCTGTCCATCTGTTACGGGTGAATCTCACTTTACCTTAAGAACATGACATGCCATATTTCTCCTGAAAAAACATAAACAAAATCTGTATTTCATAATATAATGAATTCAGTAAAGAGAGCTTGTGGTTAAATCTGTGCCCTGTTCGGCCATCTTGGCTCAGGCCACTGCAGTTTCTCTGTATCTGATTCACTCAGCAGAGGACAAGTGTCAGGAATCTGTGGGAGACACAGTTGGTGCTGATAATGTTGCATTTGTGTTTTCTGGATCGCAGGCTGAAGAAGAAGCGGCAGCTGAAGCAGAGCCAATCAGAAAAGGCGGATGCTGAGCAGAGCCAATCAGATTTGGAATCCAAGACGCCAGTCATCTGTGAGCCTGCTCCTATTGGTCGATCTCAGGAGAGGACTGACAGATCAGGTGAACATCCAGACAATCTTTTTTTTTTTTTTTTTGAAGGGGGGGAAATTCTAATTTCTAAATTCAACTGTAGTTTTGATTGGGCTACAGAATTAGCCTAATCAAAATAAAACCAGTAGTATCATTATTAAATCACAAAGGTTTAAATTAAATTGCATTTGGGAACACAACCTACGAAAATCTTCCCATATTTGTAATTAGAAGCTCAACAGAAGAGAAGCTAGTGTTACGGATATCCATCGTAATAATAGCTGCATAGTTTAACGTTTTAAGTAGAATAAATTAATAATAAAAAATATTCGTTTATCATAATAATAATAAATATTAGTATATTAGTAATTAAATATTAGTTTTGTAATTTCACTATTTTTCTGATGTGTCCTAACGAGGATGGGAAAATATTTCGATGCATCGCAAATCGAGAAATGATTCAGCCGTTTTCTTCGAATGCGTCGCGATTCTTTCTCGAGTCGATTCTGAGCTTAGTTCTGAGCAGCAGATGGCGCTGCATGCTTTAGAAACCTAAATTAAACCTTACGTTTATTAACATATCTGTTGTTGCTTTCAGTATTACTATAAGGTCACACGAAATGATATTCAGACACAAGTTTAACTTTGAATAAAGCACAATCACCTGGGATTATATATATATATTTATAGTCATATAGTTTGTATGTTGTTGCTCGGAAATAGAAACCGTATCTAAAATAGAAATTTCACGTGTCGCCGTCACGGCTAGTTAGCACAAAACCTCTGATTAGCATGAAAAACGTAACTTTTATCGCGTGTCGCAGCGTCACGTCGCATGTAGTTAGCACACGGTGTTAGATTGTTTTTCTTAAATACTAAATTATTATTATTATTATTATTATAGTTTCTTATTTTCATTTATAATACATTTTAGTATTTTTTTATTTTATTTTAATATAAAACTTAGTTTATTATTTCAATATTTATTTAGTAATATTAATAATATTGAAAAAGTATTACTACTGCTACTATTTTTATTTTTTTTCCTTATTATAATTTTTTTTTAATTTACAGTAGTAATATTTTTTATTTTGTTTTAGCGTTTTTTTGCAGTAGTTTTTTTAATTTATGTTTTCATTTGAATTTTAGTAATTTTGTTATGTGCTTTTGTCGTTTTTATTTATTTATTTTCCATTTTAATTTAAGTCCTTGTAGTATTTCAACTTCAGTTCGTCGCCAAGGCAACATTTTTTAGATTTAAAGTTAAAATTTTCAGCTTTATTTCAGCTATTTCATTTCAACATTTATATAGTTCTATTATTTTATTATTACATTTTTATATATTATTTTTTACCAGAATTTTTTTTCCTATTCATTTTAATTTCCTTGTCAAATAAAATGTCATGAAATATTTAAAACAGATTTTATTTAATCTATATTATTAGGGTTTGATTTGATCCTGAATGTTTATTTTTATTCATTATTGTTAAGTAATATTTTCCCCGCCCATGTGGCCCACGAGCAAATTATGGCATTTTGATGCAAGATTATGAATCCATCACCTGAAGTATATTGGAATATTGATTAGGACAGTAAATAGAGAGGATTTAGATTTCACATGACCGTGTTTGTGACGATTACAGACTTTAAACCGAGCTGTGAGTGTGTTATTTATCGAGTCAAACAGACGGGAGCGGACAGGAAGAGGGTCAAAGGTCACACACTGTTTGTTAAGGAAGTTACAGCGCTGACCCAGGCGAGTAAAATAAAGTCCCGCTGACTGAACATTGACAGGAGAGTGTGAGAAACCATCCAGAACACACTCCATAGTGAATAAGACACTAGTTATGGAGGCTTCAGTTGATGCTGATTGTTCAGTGTTTTTGACGGATGTGATGAATATATCATGCGTGTGTGTTTGGTCATGTATGTTGCTGTGTCTTAGTTTCAGAGAGTGTTGAAAGTCGTCTGTACAGTCGGTGTTGATGGGAACCAGTGCTGTTTTAGTGCTTTTATAAGCTGTTATAATATTCAATAATATGCTGAATCCGCTTTTATTTTTAGGTTTTCAGTTTTTTAATGTTTTTAATGTTGTTGTTTTGTCATTTTTATTTATTTACTTTGTTTTAGTAAGTTTTTTTGCTTTATTTTTTATATATAGATTTTATTTACATTTTTAGTATTAGTAATTTTGTTATATGCAAGTGTCTTATTTTTTAAAAATATTTTTATGTTTTTATGATTTTCATTTAAGTTTTAGAAATTGTATGTACTTTTGCTTTTTTACGTTTTAAATATTTTATGATTTCGTTTTTCATTTTATTTGCAGTTAGTAATTTTATACACATTTGCATTTTTAATTTGTTTGCACTATTTTCATTTGAATGCTTTTTATGTTCTTTTGTCGTTTTTATTTATTTTTTATATAATTTTTATGTTTTCAGTTCATTTTAATTTTAATTTCAGTAATTTTGTTATGTGCATTTGTCATTTATTTATATTTTAGTTTTAATTTTAGTCATTGTAGTGTTTCAGCCTTTCAAATTTTGATTTGTTTAAGTCCCCTCCCCCCAATATTTCTATTTTATTTCTGCTGTATTTTAGCTAGTATTACTTAAATTCAATATTTCAATTTTAGTTTAGAATAAAGAGACTGATATGAACAACCAATTACTACTTAATATATTTTACAGTTTAACAGACTTTAACAGTTTTTGGTTTTGAGTCACATATTTTCACTCCAACTGATTCGGTGAGTGATTGAGTCATTTGACTCATTTGAGTCATTTTGATTCATTCATTCAGTGGAACAGCCTCATTAGAGTCATTATTTTTAAATCAGACCACACCAGTGTTAGTATTAGTATTAGTTATTATTATTAATATTTTCAGTTTATTTCTAGTTTTCTGTTTTCATTTTCATTTCTGTTAAAGTTTTAGGAATTGTGTTGTGTGTATTCATCTTTTTTATTATTATTTTTTATGTGTTTTTATAGTTTTTATAAATTTATATTTAAGTTTTAGTATTATTCATTATTTAAGTACATCACATTAAACTAAATGAAATGAGAATTTTATTTATAAAATAATTTGTAAATAATTGTAAAATATTATTTCTATATTATATTATATATATATTTTTTTTTTTTAAATTGCGTTATAAAATAAAAAAATAAAAAAATTATAAATTATTATTTAACTTACATCCATTTCCTCCGTCATATTACATTTTTTCGGGGTTGGGGGGGTAATAATGGTCATTTTAGATAACATTTCGGATGTATTTAATTATAAACCCCTTTATAATCTATTATAACATTTAACTTTAACTATTTCGTATTTTCTCGAAACCTTCATGGATATCAAGACAGCACCCTGCAATTCTGGCCAAATTAAAACAAACAAAAATATTGATTAGTAAAATGAAAGTATGATTTAATAAAACATGAGAATGATAAGTAATTGTCTCTGATTAAAAACACTTCTTATTTAGTGGTACAGTATTGCGTGATTTGTAGATTTATATTTAATAGTTTATACTTTACATTAACATTTGCAATTAGTTTTTTAAAGGTAAAGTAACATTCTTAAGGACTTTGTGTTTTTTAGGAGCTCTCGTGCTTCTACTTAAAAATAATTAGGAACACCTTCTGATCAATGACAGAAATTATCCTTCGCATTATGAGGCAATATTTGACTCCTTAACCCTCATTCATCTTTCATGTAGCAGCTCTTAATTGGTTGATCATGGACAAGTTTGGGCACACAGGTCTCATATGTGATCTCATTTGTTTTTTTTTTTTAAATAAATGTCATATCACTATCTTTGATAAAATAAAAAGGGTCAATTTATGCAATTTTTTGTTGTTTTCTTTTCATTTATTTACCTCTAAAAGTAACAGATTTTTAATGTAAAATATTCATTTTTTGTTATTTAATATTTATTTTACTTTAGTAAAAAAAGTAAATTTATTTGTGATTTTCTTTGTGTTTTTTTTATTTATTTACCTCTAAAAGTAACAGATTTTTAATGTATAATATTTAATATATATCTTTTACTTAATATAAAAAACAAATTATTTAAAAAACAAATTTTTTAAATTATATTTTATATTAAATTTACATCTAAAATTAACATAACTCTAAAAAAAACAAATCATAATTTAAAATATTACATTTTTTGTTATATTTAATATTTCTTTTATTGTAGTTAAAAAAAAAATTGATTTTTTTTATTTTATATTTATTTACCTCCAAAAGTAACAGATTTCTATGTAAAATAATCTTATTTTTTGTTATATTTAATATTTATTTTACAACAGTAAAAAAATAATAATAATAATAATAAAAAATTAATAAATAAATAAAAAATCATTCCAATAAGTTCAGACAGCCAAAACCTACAAATTTGATGACTTTGGTGGCATCTGCTGACATATGGTGGTATAAAAATATAAAAAGTAATCAATATACACTATTTGACTGTAGTACTCAGTGGCTGTTTATAGGCTGAAATCTATAAACCATTATTGTAATGAACTTAACCTATAAGTTTTAGATTAAAATTGTAGAAAAAAGAACATTAATATCGCCAAAATACTATTAAAATATCTAAATTGAGTGCATTTTTTGTGTGTGTTCAGGCGGCAAACTTAGGAAAAGTAGCCAAGTCTTGTACCGCTCAGATTAAAGAAACTATTAAATAAAATGCTTGAGATATATTACGAGTTGTTAGGTGATTTGCCTTTCAATTGAATCTAGGTCGGAAACAGAACATTAGACGATAGTGATCAACTTCATAAATAATAAAACACACTATCAAAAACAAACAATGTATCTTTCTTGTATAAATTACATATCACAATATCACTTCAAAAGCTGCCGCTCTTACTTCCGTTATGATTAATGACACTCTCTACACTGCACAATGAATGTATCGTTTACATTTTGTTCAGTGTTTTTCTCAGCAAGCAGTAATTGTTCTGTGATTTAGTTTCAGATGACAACAGTACATCATGCAGCCAGATCAAGAGAGAGAGAAGCAGACCTCCGGGAACCGCGGAGTTCACCGTGAGTTCGTCTCGCTGTATAAACGCCGCTCATCTCAGCAGTGAGCTGCTTGTATTTGATGCATGTCTCTGAATGTGTGGATGATCAGGTCGGACCGAAGGACACTCTGAACAGCATCGCTCTGAAGTTCAACATCACGCCGAACAAACTGGTGCAGCTGAACCGTCTCTACTCTCACAGCGTGGTACCTGGACAGGTGAGGCTCTCTCCTGCTGTCTGATCAGTGATTCAGGAACACCTAAAGCCTAACATTTCGTTTGCTGCTCAGAAACTGTTCGTCCCTGATGTGGACCAATCAGAGCGCGGTTCGTCTGAGCATCATCTCACAGCGGCCGAGTCGACAGAGAAGGAGCTGAAGGTGAGACGCTTCAGATGGCCTTTTTTTCTCTTAAATACACAGCCATGAAGCACAGAAACACCTCCGGCATGAAGCACATCCTCAACAATACAAACTGTGTGCATCAGTGCTTTCACGAGTCAAACTTCATGATTACAAATGTTTATTTTGTAAGTAGGTTGAGAGTATACAGTATTTTTGATTTAATACTTTATCATTATTCATCAGATTGCAAAAAATTAATACACTTATCATTAAACAACATTTATAATATACAGCAACCATTGATATAATACTTAAATAAAACTAAAAAGAAATTTTAACTTCTTATAATATTAATATAAAATAATATTTTTAAATTTTATTTTATTTATTTTAAATTTTAACTTTAATTAACTTAAGGAAATATTTCTCAAAATCAAATAATTTTAATTAACATTTTATATAAATTTTATTTTATTTCGGCTACTTGCAAAGGAAATATTTCTCATCTTCACTTAATTTAACTTGATGTTCTAAAAGGTATTATTTAGGTTTTTTTATTTTAAGTTTTAGTTTTAATTTGAGTTTTATTCATTTTGTTCTGTGCCTTTTTTCATTTTTATTTTTCTGTTTTTTTTATTAAAAATTTTAGTTGTACTTTTTCAACTTTAATTGTACATTTTTGCATTTTAAATTACATTTTTTATCATATTTTTTTATATTTTATTTTATTTCAGCTTTATTTCAATTAACCCTAATGAAACTAAAAAAAAAAAAAAATGACAAAAAGAATCACTAAAATATAAAAATCAAAATGAAAATAGAAAATTAAAAACAAATAAATAACTAATAAAATAAAATAATAAAAAATAATAAATAATAAAAAATTTAAAAAATCATAGTATTTCAATGATACTCAGACATTCAGTGATTAAACCATTTTTGACCTAAATTACTTTCTTGAAGTTCCCCTAAGATTTTAAGTTAATATCTCAAAGTTCAATAAATTGTTTAATAAATTCACACAGTTTTTCTGATGTCAGTTAATGTTCACATGACAGGCACAAATAAAATATTTGTTTTATTCTGATTGTTTTTATTTTAAAACCATTTGTTTTCATTTCACACTTTTAGAATTATTAGCTTTTCATCTGATCACAAACCTCCTGCAGTTTCCTCCGAACCCAGAATTTCATAACTGGACACTAACAATCATGTACTACTGGTGGAGCTCTTAAATCTCCAGTGCACTTCATTCTGAGGAGTTAGTGCTGAACTGTGGATTTGTTCTGCTGTATTGTTGACAAATGCAGGGATAAGAAGCGTCATGAATAATGAATGAGTTTCAGATCTCTGATATATCTCCGTCTGACAGGACAGTGAGTCCAGCTGCAGGTCCGGACGGCCCGTGCGCAGAGAGACGTCACCTCTCTCTGAAGACGAGAGTCCGGTCACCGTCAAATTCCTCAAGATGAGCTGCAAGTACTTCACTGATGGCATGGTGAGCCTTACATGATGCTGTTTCACAAACTTCCCCCGCTCAGATTTCTGATTTAGTTTATTTTTTTCTGAAGAGAGACGAACATAAATAGAGATGGAAGCCAAATATTAAGTGTCACAGATGTATCCCCAGCTTAAAATAAAAAATTACACTTCTATAATGTACTTAAAGTGCTCTATTTTTGTACTTGATATACTAAGAATGATTCTTTAGTGCTTCTTAAGATAAACTTAAGTGTACTCAACTGTGGGACACCATGAATATGAACTAAAATGAGCTTTTTAACATACTGTGTCTGTGTTTAAAAAAATGTATTTAATTACCGCGTGTAGTACACTTGAACCCATCTGTCATACACTCAAGTGTACTACAAGTGGTGACTAAATATTTTTTTTAAATACAGAGACAGTGTGTTAAAAGCTCATTTTAGTTCATATTCATGGTGTCCCAAAATAGCACAGTTGAGTACACTTAAGTTTATCTTAAGTACTTTTGTATATTAAGTACAAAAATAGTGCACGAAAATAGAGCACTTTAAGTACATTATAGAACTGTGCTTTTTTTTTTTAACCTGAGTATTCCACTATTTTGTCGAGGGCGATCAAAATGGCAATTTTCACCTGAGATTCAGAGCCAAATTACAAGGCGGTAAAAAATTAATTTAGAAAGATGGAAGCATCATTGTTATTTTTACACAGATATTTGTAGCTCTATTAGTCAAATATGTTGACTTTAGCAATCTTTGTTGCATTATACGCCAATGGTGACCATTCAAAAATGAAGAAAAAGCACTTTTTAAGTTTTTTGCCCAAAGTTTGCATGCCTGTAACTCATGAAGATGTCTTAATATCCTTTTAGATGATGGTTCTTAACAAGCATTTCTTTTAAGGCCCTGGTATGGTTCAGAGATATGGGGATTTCAGTGTTGCTCAATGAGTAAATTATACACATTTTCAGTGGTCAGAAACCAAATGTGAGTCACTTGGCACGCAGATGATAGTTTTTGTATTTTAAAGAGGAAGGTCTGAAGAACAAATAATGTTGAAAATAGAAACGTATCTTGTTTCCTTCTATCAAAACAATCGCCTAGAAAACACCCGTCTGAGTGCAAAAACGTTCTTTCTTCAAAGTTTGCATGCCTGTAACTCAAGAAGTATTAAAGATATTGCAATATCCATTTAGATTTTGGTTCTTAACGAACTTTTTGTTTGTCATCTTTATTTTGAAGGCCCTATATGGTTTATTTCATGAGATATGGGCATCTCAATGCGGCTCCATGGGCAAATTTTGCTGCACAAATTGTGTATTTCAATGGTCGAAAAACCAAACCTAGTCACTTTTCATACAGCTGATAATCCTAGCTATTTAAATGATTTAAAAATAACAATAATAATAACAAAAAAAAGAATAAAAATTAAAATTTTTTTTTTTTTTTTTTTTAAAGAAAACCGTCATACCTGAACCGAATACAGTGTTGCTGAAAGTTACTTTTAAAAGAAGTGCATTAGAATATTGCATTACTCCATAAAAAAGTAACTAATTGCATTACATAGTTACTTTTATGGAAAGCAGTGCATTGCGTTACTTTTTTTGTTACTTTTTGTCACTTGGGCTGGACTTGCTTATTTATTTTTAATAACAAAAAACCCAAAAGTTGTATTTTTGGCAACTGTAAAGGCCCTTTCACACCAAAAGTGAAATTAATGTGCCTCAGCCAGTAGTGAATAAATGCAACTTGTGTTACTTATTTGAAAAAAAGTAGCTAAGATGTTTTCTTGTGAATTTAAAAGTAATGCATTACTTTACTAGTTACTTGAAAAAGTAATCTGATTACACAACTTGCGTTACTTGTAATGCGACACTGATAGGATACAGTGAAAAACACTGCTCCTACATCCTCTGACCAGTGGATTTTAACAGCACTAGTTAAAAACTAAGCTCAGAATCGATTCAGGAGAGAATCGCGATGAATCCAGAAAACCTCAGAATCGATGCAGGATAATTACTCGATTCGCGATGCAACGATTTATTGTCCCAGGCCAAATTTTTACTCATTATAGCGATTTCCACGATGCAGAAAAGACGCATCTCAGCTTTAATTGAGGTATCTGGGATCTCTGCAGGGAGTTGTGGGAGGAGTGATGATTATAACACCCAACAACATCATGTTTGACCCGCACAAATCTGACCCGCTGGTGATCGAGAACGGCTGTGAGGAGTACGGTCTCATCTGTCCCATGGAGGAGGTGCTGTCTGTGGCCCTGTATGATGACGTGTCCCGTATGAAGCTCAAGGACGCGCTGCCGTCGTAAGCAACAGACTCCTCTGTGTTTATGTGTTTTGTTGTGGTCTTAGAAAACCCCCTCTGTGTTGGTTATGGGTTTTTTTTAAACATTTTATTTAAATGATTATGTGCTTGTGTTTACCACTAGAAACAAGCTGCAGGTTTTGTTTGGGGACGGCAACAAAATTTTGTTTTAGCTCCATTAAGATTTGATTATATACCAGTAGGACTCTTATTATGTAATCTATGAGCAGCCGGGTCCTGTTTTTTTATTTTTTTTTTATTTATGGGTCCACGGTTAAAATTAAATTAATTTAGTGTTTAATATTTTAATATGCTGAATGACCAATAACAATCCAGTTGTTTTGTATTGTTTGTTAAAATGAAATGTATTTATTTACTTTTTTTTTTATTTTATTTTCATTTAATTTATTTTTAACTAATTTATTTAACTTTTTTATTTCCTCTCTTTTTTAAAATTGTATGTATTTTATTTCTTCTATTTTATTTATTTAAATTTAACTTAATTATTTTTGATATCATTTAATTTATTCTAACTTATTTATTTTATTCTAACTTATTTATTTTATTCTAACTCATTTATTTTGTTTATTACATATATTAATTTATTGAAATGTAATTTAACTAATTTATTTTGATTTAACTTATTTTATTTTTATTTTGTCACTTTATTTAATTTATGTGAATGTAATTTTATTTATTTTCTGTATTTATTTTATTTTTTAAAAATGCATTATTTATTTATTTATTTAACTTTTTTTTCCTACTTTACCTTATGTATTAATTAATTAAATTATTTATTTATTTTTACTTTAACCACACATTTACAGAAAAGGCTTAATGACAAAATGAGCTATTTAAATGTTATGTGTAAGTTCATATTTTATAAATAGTGTGATAGTAGCATATTTCAAGCATTTATTCACCATGCTGCAATTTTCCCCTGTAGACTACAATTGTCAATACATTTTTGTTCATTCTCACAAACTGAAGGATGAATCAAAATTATTGATGCAAATCACCTTTTTAATTATTTTTTTACTCATTCCATTTTGGTTCAGCTTTGACTCCAAAAATCACATTTATCTTAAGTTTTGTCATATTTCTGTTTTGTTCAGTTGAGTCTTGAGTTTGTTCATTTGGGATGTTTTGTTTGTTTTTCTCTTTAATTTCACCATCTCCACCCTCATGATGATGATGATGGCCGCTGTTGTCGGCGGTAGTGATGAACCCCGGGATCTCTGTCCATTATACAGGCCAGGCGAGTGGGAGGAGCTTCCCTCCGAGCGAGATCTGAACCCCTTTAGTCGTTACGAAGCTCTCGGTGCGCCCAACCGGCCAATCGTGTTAGACGATATCGAAACGGCTGTCTCTGAGATATCAAGTTGCCAGATCGCTGACAAATCGCCGTCGGACGAAGGTTTCACCGAACTAGACCTGCTGCAGAGCGAGTCTAACACCACCTGCTCCGGCCAGGAGGGGGCGCCACTACAGGAGCAAAGAAAGACGCCAACGGACCAATCCGTGACGTCTTATCGCACCGAGGAAGACGAGGACGAAGGCCTTCACAACCGATCCACAGATGACAACGCAGAGCTGCTACAGTCTCAACCCACGGCACTGGTGCATGATTGGAAGGAAGCTACCACAGAAGTGAACGAAGAAACCAAAACAAGGGGCGAAACGTTAGTAAATGGAGTCTCTGCAATCGAGATGACCGCAAGCGACCAAAAAGCAAAGGCGACCCTAGAGGACTCTGGGAAATGTAGTAGTTCGCCTGGACCAAATGTTGAGGATAATAAGGGACCAAACTCAGACGCACAGCTTTCTGAAGCGGAGCTGCACAGACGGGCCAATGAGGCCGAGATGAAGTCATGGCTGCTAAAAAGAATGCAGAGACCAATCGAAGGTGAGTCTGTGTGATTGACAGGACTGACCGGCCAATCACAGCGAAGGACTGTTTTCAAGCATGCAGTTTCTAACATTAGTGAGCTGCCTGCTGTCTACATAGACGACATCCCACCTGAAGTAAGTGACAGTTTTAGTTTAGTACGGTTTGTATTCAGTTATAGTATTTATTAATATTTTTGTTTTTTTATTGTATTTGTTTTTATTAGTGCTGTCAATGATTAATCGTGATTAATCACATCCAAAATAAAAGTTTTAATATGTTTGTGTGTGTTGTGTATATTTATTATGTATATATAAATACACACACACAGTGTATATATCTTGAAAATATTCTTATTTTTTTATTATATATAAATACATTTAATAGATAAATTTATTTTTCTTAAATATATTCAATCATGTGTTTGTTTTTATATATACATAATATACACACATATTATGTAAAGAAAAACTTATTTTGGATATGATTAAGTGTGTGACAGCACTAGTTTTTATTTATTTAAGTTGAATTTTAATAATTTTAAAGTGTGCTTTTATCTTTTTTTATTATTATTTTTTTAAATTCATTTTGTAAATGGTTTTAATTTGTTTTAAGTTTCAATTAGTAATTTAAAGTAATTTTAACTTGCAACAGTTAGCTGCCATTATAACGGAATCCAAAATTATATTAAATAAGGTTTCATTTTTTTTTTTTATTTAGCTTTAATTTATATATCTTTTAATTTTAGTTCTTCAGCTTAAGCTTATTTTAATTCAGTTAGTTGCCAGCAACATTTCCATTATTTTTTTTTTTCAGGTTTTCAAGTTTTTCACTTAATGTTTATATTTTATTTTATTTTTAGATTTATTATTTAAAATTTGTTGATGTGTTGAAAACGTCTGATTTCCTAAAATGCTCTCTTTGTAGGCAGTGCACTAGGTTTTGGAGCAGAGGTCTCGTGTTCGCGCTCGTATGTTTAACAGATGAGGGTTTATCAGGCCTCTCAGCAGAAGCTGATAGTGACATTGGAAAAACAAACAGAGGCTGAACACTTGCGTAATTTCCCATATGGCCCTGCGGCAGAGTCAACATGATGCTTCTGTCCCTTGTGCACTTAATGTGTCTCCTAAATAGTGCAGAACGGGGGGTTTTTTGGCAATTTTTTTTTCTAGATCATCACAACTAATGAGGCCAGGAGACTGGATGTTCAGAGCTGGTATCTGATCTGATTTACAGATATGCTGCTGTCCAACGAAGAAAAGAGCAAAGCTCCGCCCATGTTCCTCTGCTTTAAGGTGGGGAAGCCAATGAGGAAGTCCTTTGCCGCTGGTCGGACATCTAGCCCCGCCTACTCGTACACTGGCAGGGGGCGGCAACCAGAATATTGGTTTGCTGTGCCTCAAGAGAGGTATGAATGGGTTCCTACCAGGGATGTTCATTTTGGTTATTTCTCCTAACTGGTTGTTAACCGATTATAAACTGTTAAACGACGAGATTATTTTAAATTAGTGCTGTCAAATGATTAATCGCGATTAATCGCATCCAAAATAAAAGTTTTTGTTTACATTATATATGTTTGTGTATATTTGTGTGTATATTGTGTATATTTATTATGCATATATAAATACACACACATACATTATATATTTTTTAAATATTAACATTTATATATTCATATTCTTATATTTTATATTATATATAAATACATTTAATATATAAACATTTATATATATATATATATATATATATATATATATATCATATATATATACACACACACATATATATATATATATATATGATGTAAACTATTTTTTTTTTATTTTATATATATATATACAGTACAGGTCAAAAGTTTGGAAACATTACTATTTTTAAATGTTTTGAAAAAGAAGTTTCTTCTGCTCATCAAGCCTGCATTTATATGATCAAAAATACAGAAAAAAAGTAATATTGTGATATATTATTACAATTTAAAACAATTTTTTTAAAAATGTATTATACTTTAAATTATCATTTATTTCTGTGATGCAAAGCTGAATTTTTAGGATCATTATCACATGATCCTTTAGAAATCATTCTAATATGATGATTCATTATCAAAGTTGGAAACAGTTCTGCTGCTTAATATTTTTTTCAGATCATGTGATACTTTTTTAGGATACTTTGATGAATAAAAAGTAAAAAAAAAAAAAAAAAAGAAAGAAGCTATGTTTTTAAAATATAAATATTTTGTAATAACAATATACACTACTGGTCAGTAGTTTGGGGTCAGTAATGTTTTTTTCTTTCTTTTTAAATAAAATCAATACTTTTATTCAGCAAGGATGTGTTAAATTGATAAAAAAAGTGATAAAGAAAATATATTATTAGATTATATATTATTAGAATTTTTTTTTCTTTTTTGAATAAATGCAGTTCTTTTTTAACCTTTTATTCATCAAATATATTAGACAGCAGAACTGTTTTCCAACACTCATAATAAATCAGAATATTAGAATGATTTCTAAATGATCATGTGATAGACTGGATGTTACATGTGACACTGAAGGCTGGAGTAATGATGCTGAAAATTCAGCTTTGCATCACAGGAATAAATTATTTTTTTAAAGTATATTCAAATAGAAAACTATTATTTTAAGTTGTAATAATATTTCACAATATTACTCTTTTTTTTCTGTATTTTTGATCAAATAAATGCAGGCTTGATGAGCAGAAGAGACTTCTTTCAAAAACATTAAAAATAGTAATGTTTCCAAACTTTTGACATATAATAAATATATATATACATAAATAAATCTATTTTTATTTTATATTAGATTAAACAAATCAACAGAAAGCATACTAAATTAAAACATAAATTTAAATAAATTATAAAGGATAAGTGTATGTGGCGCGATAAAAATGCCGAAAATAGTTTTTAAGGGATTAATTTTACATGTGCAAAAACAGCAAACAACAGAACATGAGGATTTATTTGGTCACACCACATCATGCATTTGCAGTGCTTCTGCGAGCGAGGAAAAACATCATAAAGCTAGGCTATATATAATGAATAAATAGGCCTATACAAGATTTTTACTTAATAAATTAACAAAATGAAAGAAAAAAATGTTAATTTTTGTGCTGCGTGCAAGGAAACCAAGAAAGCGGCATCCTATTTTTCTTTATTTTACAAAAGCACAAAGATTTTACTTTTATTGTTAATGTACACAAATAAATGCAAACCATTTTCAGGTTTTGAATAGAAGTAGTAGTTGTTTCCACTATAAGAAGGAAAAAATTCAAGCGTTGCTAACATGACAATGCAGCCTGTTCATTATCAAAATAAAATACAGTCAGCCAAACATATGGAAAAAACGCACTGCTGCTCAGTTTAAATAATCTGTGCTATTAAGTGTTATTACCGTACCACCGTGATGTTATTCCAAACACAATTTGTTTTACTTGGTTATTGGAACATGAGTGAAGTACAAAACAAGGTTTACATAATAAATAACATTTCGGCACTCAAATACATTGTGAATACATCGTTGCAAATTGTCATTTATATAGTCTGGCTTTTTATATTCTTCATTCTTGTTATTTTCTGAATACTGTTAAATTGAAAGGATTTGGTGTGGAGTGTCGGGAACTAAAATAGCCTAGCCTAACTATGTTTATAGTGTTTATAATGTTTGTAAACATTTTGCATCGGCTTGAGGTCCATTTATGAATGTAATAATAAAATGCGATGTTTTTTTTTCTCTCAAAATCACAGTTTTAATTCATACACGTCGTGTATTTTATCCATGCAGTAGTGCTGTCAAAAACAAATTCGAATTTCGAATATTCGTCGGATTTAAAATAAAAATCCACATTCGAATGCAAAAACTTTCTCAACTTTTAAAAAAACATGTTGTTTATGTCAAAACTGAAACCAAGAACGCATATTTATCACATTTTCTACAGGGACATCTTTCACCGTAGCTCCCGCGTCTCGCACAAGAGAGCTGCATGTTTAGAAAGCCATAAGTTCAACTTTTAAAAAACATGTCTCAAGACTTTATGCTGGTTTTTCCCATTCCACTGCATCTCATGTTTTTAAATGTAAAAGATACTTTTTGTGATTGGTTTTCAGTCCTTTGTATTAAACTATGCCGTTTATTATTGTAATTGTTAAAGCAACTTAATTAACTATATATTGTTTATAAATATTAATTTAAAGATTATGCACTTTTTTCAAAGATAGTTGTGTTAAGTACAAAATTAGAATTTATTTTTTCAGCCGTTTTGACAGCCCTACCATGCAGCAGCCGGTTTAAAATATTTTGATAAATTACTGAAAAAACAAACAAAAAAAACAATTAAATAGCTTTTTAAATCGTTTTACTGATTGTATTAATCGGTTAAAGTTCTTACTGTCAGTTAACCGTTTAAAATGAGCACCTACAATATAATATGCAATTTAATGTACACCAACCAAACCTTCCTGCTGTTTCTTCAAAGAGTGGACCACCTGTACTCGTTCTTCATCCAGTGGTCTCCAGACACTTATGGGAAAGACGCTCAGGAGCAGGGCTTCGTGGTCGTGGAGAAAGACGAGCTCACCATGATCGATAACTTCTTCAGTGACCCGATTCCTCGCAGCTGGGAGGTGAGGATCATGCGACTCTTGTGAGAAGCACCCAAAAGAATAAGATAAATATGAAAGCTTGGTTTGTTTTTTGTCATCAGATCATCACGATTAATGAGGCCAAGAGACGCCAGAGCTTCAGCTTCGAGGACGAGGAACCTCTAGATCTTCTTCCTGTGCTGATGGACCCCAGCGCTCTTCTGGAAGACACGCACATTGAGAAGGTCTGCATTTTTTGCTACTTTAAAGGGATAGTTCACATAAAAAACATTACATTATCCAATTACCATTGATTTTTAGCTATAATAATTAACACTCAAATTAAAACATGTAAATTGCACTTCTAAATTCACTTCTAAATTATGCAATTTTTTATTTGTTGCTCAAATATAATAATTTACACAGCGGCTGTCATAACTTTTTCAAAAAAGATTTATTTAAACATACGTTAAATGATTAAGACATCACTAACAGGTAAAGTAAAATATAATCAGTATGTAGTCTAATACTTCTCAAAATGCTCTTCTCTAGACTTCAGATAACGAATTGTAGACACGGATGACTTGCCTGATGTAAATGAAATGCTACGTTACATTTTGTCTACAAGCGAAATGTTTAAATGATGTGTTTCCGGGGTCGAAACACTGATTGAGCGATTACATGAGGGGTGAGATGTTCATTCATGTTTATTTTGTGTTAAAAGTAGTAGTAAAGGTAAAGGGACGATTGCGCTTGCGCTCCGCACTGATGATAGAACTGAGACGGCTATACAGCGATCTGTCACGCAGCATCAAAACATCATTTATTGTCTGATTTTCGTGGGAAAAATGCGACCTGAACCGAAAAACCCGTACCAAAAATGTCCGGTGTTAATACGTGTACCATCACACCCCTAATAAATGGTGATCATTGTGATTTGTATGACGCTTTCTTCTGCAGTTGTCCACTCGTTTGCCGGCCCGTGTTCAGGGCTATCCGTGGCGCCTGGTCTACAGTACGGTGGTACACGGAACCAGCCTGAAAACCCTGTATAGGAACCTGATGGAGCTGGACTGCCCTGTGCTGATGGTCATCAAAGACATGGACAACCAGGTGCATGCACTACTGTGACCGCTGTTGGTACTGTGACCGACTGATGAAACTGGTGTTCCCATGTTAAAAAACTCATCATTTTCTCCTGCAGATTTTTGGGGCGTTTTCCACTCACCCTTTCCGACTGAGTGAGCACTATTATGGGACAGGAGAGACCTTCCTCTACAGCTTCTGCCCAGAGATCAAGGTGTGTTTCTGACCTACATGGACTTTAGGGGACAGAATTGTTTACAAACGCCTTAGCAACCACAAATTAATGCCTTATCAACCACTCAGACGTCTTAGCAAGTGCTTGACAATGTCCTGGCAACCAATCAGAACACCACCCAAAATACCTACTGCCTTCTAACACATTAGAAACCACATAGCAAAGCCTTGGCAACCACTCAGAACATCTTTGGAACTGCTTGGCAACGTCTGAGCAACCAATCAGAACACAGCTGCCTAGCAACAGCTTAGAAACCACCTTAGCAACTGCCTAGCAACACTCTAGAAACCACTTAGAGAACATTGCCAACCACACAGTCTTAACAACCACTCAATGTCAGCGACTGCTGCCAATGTCCTGTCAACCAATCAGAACACCTTTTCAACCATCAGGCAACCACCTAGAACACCTTAGCAACTGACTAGGAACACCTTAGAAACCACTTAGAGAAAATTGGCAACCAAGCAGTCTTTACAACCACTCAGAATATGTCAGCAACTGCTGCCAATGTCCTGTCAACCAATCAGAACACCTTTGCAACTGCCAGGCAACAACCTAGAACACCTTAGCAACTGCCTAGCAACACCTTAGAAACTACTTAGAGAACATTGGCAACCACACAGTCTTTACAACCACTCAGAATATGTCAGCGACTGCTGCCAATGTCCTGTCAACCAATCAGAACACCTTTTCAACCATCAGGCAACCACCTAGAACACCTTAGCAACTGCCTAGCAACACCTTAGAAAAACCACTTAGAGAACATTGGCAAACACACAGTCTTAACAACCACTCAGAAAATGTCAGCAACTGCTGCCAATGTCCTGTCAACCAATCAGAACACCTTTTCAACCATCAGGCAACCACCTAGAACACCATAGCAACTGCCTAGCTACACCTTAGAAACCACTTAGAGAACATTGGCAAACACACAGTCTTAACAACCACTCAGAATATGTCAGCAACTGCTGCCAATGTCCTGTCAACCAATCAGAACCCCACACCTTTTCAACCATCAGGCAACCACCTAGAACACCTTAGCAACTGCCTAGCAACACCTTAGAAACCACTTAGAGAAACATTGGCAACCACACAGTCTTAACAACCACTCAGAATGTGTCAGCAACTGTTTGCCAATGTCCTGTCAACCAATCAGAATACCGTTGCAACCATCAGGCAACCACCTAGAACACCTTAGCAACTGCCTAGCAACACCTTAGAAAACCACTTAGAGAACATTGGCAACCACACAGTCTTAACAACCACTCAGAATGTGTCAGCAACTGTTGCCAATGTCCTGTCAACCAATCAGAACACTGTTGCAACCATCAGGCAACCACCTAGAACACCTAGCAACTGCCTAGCATACACCTTAGAAACCACTTAGAGAACATTGGCAACCACACAGTCTTAACAACCACTCAGAATATGTCAACAACTGTTGCCAATGTCCTGTCAAACCAATCAGAACACCGTTGCAACCGTCAGGCAACCACCTAGAACACCTTAGCAACTGCCTAGCAACACCTTAGAAACCACTTAGAGAACATTGGCAACCACACAGTCTTAACAACCACTCAAAATGTGTCAGCGACTGCTGCCAATGTCCTGTCAACCAATCAGAACACCTTTTCAACCGTCAGGCAACCACCTAGAACACCTTAGCAACTGCCTAGCAACACCTTAGAAACCACTTAGAGAACATTGGCAACCACACAGTCTTAACAACCACTCAGAATGTGTCAGCAACTGTTGCCAATGTCCTGTCAACCAATCAGAACACCATTGCAACCATCAGGCAACAACCTAGAACACCTTAGCAACTGCCTAGCAACACCTTAGAAACCACTTAGAGAACATTGGCAACCACACAGTTCTTAACAACCACTCAGAATGTGTCAACAACTGTTGCCAATGTCCTGTCAACCAATCAGAACACCTTTTCAACCATCAGGCAACCACCTAGAACACCTTAGCAACTGCCTAGCAACACCTTAGAAACTACTTAGAGAACATTGGCAACCACACAGTCTTTACAACCACTCAGAATATGTCAGCAACTGCTGCCAATGTCCTGTCAACCAATCAGAACACCTTTGCAACAGACAGACAGCCACCCAGAATATCCTGGTAACAACCTATAAATTACTTAGAGGACCATAGGAACCGTTAAGTAATGCCCTAGCAACCATTTAGAAAATGTTAGCAACTGTGTAGTAACCAGTAACCCACCAGAGCATGAATCTCGACTCAATCAAAAGGTCCCTAGCAAAAAATATCAACACACTGATCTAAAATCTACTTTGTTGAGCCACAATTGATCGCGACCTGTATGAATAGCTTCATAGAGATCTATTGTTTTGATTCAAGAACGTCATTGTGGTGTACATTTGCATCGCTTAATCGCGCTCAATGTGATAGGACCTTAAATTATTTCCAACTTTAAATGTCTGATCAGATTAAGTATTCAAACAGCATGAGGCCTCAATACTTTAAAGTGACAGCTGTAGTTTGTCTTGATGTTTGTCTTTAGTTAATTCAATTTACCTTTATTTGTATAGCGTCTTTGACGTTACACATCATCACAGAAAATCAATGTGTCGTTTATGACGCTCCATGTCTTCAGGTTTACCGCTGGATGGGTGAAAACTCATACTTTGTGAAAGGAAACACGGATTCCCTTCAGATCGGCGGAGGAGGGTGAGTTCAGGAACATGATGATGTGAGCTGGGTAGTAACTGATTACATGTAATCTGGATTACGTAATCAGATTCCAAAAATTAAGTTCTTGTAATTAGATTAAATTAAATCTTAAAATACTCGTAATAAGAAGGTTAAATTGCACGTTAAACATTTTCCTCCCATAGATAATCATCATAAATAAAACACGTAATGTAGCTTAATGGACAAAGTCAATGATATAAAAGAGCTGTAGACAGTTTATTCTATATGCAAAAACGCTTAACGTCAAACTTTGCACGTTGCGTTTATTCTGGGCTCCTGCTTGCCTGTACATATTAGTTAATGTATATTTTAATAATGAAGAGGAGCATATTGACCACTGATTTACAAAAATCATTTCAGGTTTAAGAAGTGTTTCAACATTGCATCAACTACTAATGAACACATTCATTTTTATTTGAATTATCACTCAGTTGGTTATTTTTAACTATGTATTACTGTCTTTGGAAGGCTTTTGTCTTTCAAATACATTAAAATGCATTTCTTATTATTAGGAATTCCCAAACTAATATATTTGCTTAAAGTACCCCTGAGATTTTAAAACAAATAATTTAATAATTAAGTATCAACATTTGAATGTTAATGGTTCATTAACATTGGTTAACGGTCACATGACATGGAGGTAAACAGATAAAATGTTTCTTTTTGTGTGTGTGTGTGTTTTATTTTGATTGATGTTATTTTAAAATTATTAATTTTAAAATTATGATTTAATTAATTATAAGCTTTCCATTAAACTCACAAACAAGGGTAAATAAGTTTGTAACAGTAGGTTTTGTATAGTATTTTCTTTACTCTTTACTTCAAAAACTGTCTAAAAAGGCTAATATATTATGTATTTGAGGTCTGAGGTGAAGAGTGCAAACATTTTGCGTTTTACGTCAGCATTGCCGTCTAATCAGACAATATTGACTTAATTGCATTTTTTATATTATGGGATTTTGAATAAATATATTCTGTATTGATTTTTGTAAAATGTTGCAACAAGATGTTAAAAAACTTTTTTGTGTGTGTGTGAAAAATAACAGTTTTGAACATACAAGGTAATAAAAAATATTTAAAAAATAAATACCTTAAAGTAACTACAAATGAGCATGTAAAGCAAATATCTTTAAAGAAATTCCACGTGGAGCATGCAATGTCCTCTCCCTTACCTGTTTGCATCCCTGAATTTGGAATCAGTAACGGATTGCAATTTGTAAATAATCTACCCAGCTCTGTGCCATACATGCATCTTTCACTGCTGCGTGTTTAACGCTCAACTGTGCGTCTTCCAGGGGTCACCTGGGCCTGTGGCTGGATGCTGACCTTTACCACGGCACCACGTCCAAATGCTCCACCTTCAACAACCTGCCACTATCCTCCAAACAGGACTTCACCATCCAAAACCTGGAAGTGTGGTCCTTCGAATGAAAGCAAACGTCCACACGCTAACATACCCACGCCACGCTCACGGCATGATGACTTGATGTCTACTTGACGCTTTATCCCGAAATGTACAAGGCTGTTCGTGTGAATCTGACCGACATGGTTTTACTTGGTTTCTCCGGGTCTGAGCACGGAGAGAGAAGTTTGTGGCAGCAATGCCGCCCACAGCTATCCCAGCATGCAATATGTTCTCCTGCTGAAATATAACCAATATATAAACACACATACATGTATGTGAATGGCAAGGACTGTGTATGATATTCGGGAAGCGATTCAAAGCCGAAGACGTATTCGGTGGCCAAATCTTTCGCTTTGAGGCAAGTCTCTCAAAACGTAATTTTTGTTTACATCGTGGTGTTTAGTTGGTGTATTTTCACATTCATATTTTCACAATGCCACTATGTCCACAAATTGGTTTTGTTGACCAAAGCATTTTATTTGGCTTGTTCTCCAGTTCTTATTTTTCGTTTTTTTCTTTTTTTATCTGAGTATATATATAAATATTGGAGGTGACATATAGTCATATTCCTACGTGATGATTGTTTTGCTGTTTTGTGATGTTTTAGGGACCTTTTCTAGTTCGTTCGAAAGGGAAGCACTTGAAATTATGCCAGTATTACTCGTGAACACTATGGTAATCGCACGCCTGATTTCATTAACCGAGTCAAGTTTCTAGCAAATCAGGTTCACCACTTCACTGTGGGTTTGTGTATGCAATCACTGACTGATGTCACTTCCTGTTATGCGGTAGCACGATTATTACGTGATTAATTGTGAACAGATGCACCCATTTCACTACTAGACGGCATCTGTGGGCATTTACTAACCGCATTCATGGTCCATTAGTGAAAAAAAAAAAAAAGTTTACAATTGTTTCAAACTGTCTCTGATTTCAAACACTGTCCAGTTGTGTATGGTATCCAGTGAATGTCATATTTATTGTGTATTTCTGTGTTTGAACGTGAACCAAATAAATGCAATAAATGAAGAGGTCAATGACTCGAGTTTCATTGATTGAATATATATTTAATGTAAATATTTTAATACTTATCACTTCACATTAAGAACTCATACAAACAATTATGAACCTTTGTTAGAAATACAATTGTGTTTATTTGACTGTAAAGTAGTAGTTCCTGAAATGTTATTTCATTGCATAATACTGTTTATAGCCTAGTTTCACATACAATTTATTTTAAATGGTAGGTCTCGTTTACAGTAAATATTGTGCAATATTATGTGGATATTTTATTCCAACCATATACATTCATTTTAAACAGATTTTGTCCCTGTCAAAGTTTTACAATGTAAAAACAGTGCAAGCAAAAAAAAAAAAAAATTTCTAAAAATATAAAAGTTATGAATCACACAGACATCGAAATATTTATTTTTCATAATTTTTTTATTATATGTAATATATTTCCTATTTATAAAAAACATTTTTTTCTTTCTTTAAATTTAAATTCAGATTGATTGATTGATTTTCACACTCTGTATTAATGCATTAAGTTGCTACGTGGCTTGGCAACAGTAAACAGCCTATACGTAGATTTGGGGTTATTAATATTATCAACTGTATTTAAAAAATTGGTGTCTTAATGTCTTGTAGCTCTTTTGGGGTCACTCTTATACGAAGTTGCCGTGTGTCTCATGTCCACTGACAACAGGATAATCTTGGTGGGCGGGGTAAACCTGCTCAGGGGTCAGAGTTGAAAGTTCATGGGAGCTCCTAGTGTAGTTCATGCCGCCCTGCTGGAGGAGGAGCAACAGCTGACGGGCAAACAGCGGCTCCACCTGTAGGACAAGAGAAGTATAGCCAAGTTAAATCGTGTGGAGGCAACTATTGTGGACCACTACTGTGGTTGGAGAGGTCAAAGGTCATTACCTGGACCATCAGGGGTCTCTTGTCTGCAGAGGGGTCACAGCACTCAAAAAACAGTTGCACTTGGAAATGCGGAGGAGGACGAGCATGCAGGAAATAACCCTGAAGCTCTGCAGGAATTAATGCATTTAAACTTAAAGGGATAGTTCACCCAGAAGTGAAGATTCTGTCATTATTTACTCACCATCATGTTTCAAACCCATAAGACTTTCATTCGTCATTGGAACACTGATGAAGATATTTTAATTAAATCTTAGAGATTTCTGTCCCTCTATTGACAGTTTATGCAATTACCACCAGTGTTGCCAAGTCCATGGTTATACCGAAGAATTTGGCTACTTCTACACTGTTGCTGCAGGTTGTTTTTTAGTCTGCAGGTTAAAGCAATTCCCCCTCCAGCCCCTGGAACGCTATTTTGGGAGAAAAAAAACACCTGGGCTAGTTTTGAATAGCAATTGGGGTGATTTTAATTCACAGACCTGGAAGCTCAAACGTGGGGCGTAACATGAGAACAAACCTAACTGGTTCTTACGGAAGCTCAACCATGCTGTGTAACATGAGAATAAACCTCATTGGTTCTTATGGAAGCTCAAACATGGTGCATAACAGAAAAATTAATCTCATTGGTTCTTATGGAAGCTCAAACGTGGTGCGTTACATGAGAATGAACCTCACTGGTTCTTATGGAAGCTCAAACATGGTGCATAACAGAAAAATTAATCTCATTGGTTCTTATGGAAGCTCAAACGTGGTGCGTTACATGAGAATGAACCTCATTGGTTCTTATGGAAGCTCAAACATGGTGCATAACAGAAAAATTAATCTCATTGGTTCTTATGGAAGCTCAAACGTGGTCCGTTACACGAGAATGAACCTCATTGGTTCTTATGGAAGCTCAAACGTGGTGTGTTACACGAGAATGAACCTCATTGGTTCTTAAGGAAACTCAAACACATGGTGCATAACAGAAAAATTAATCTCATTGGTTCTTATGGAAGCTCAAACGTGGTGCGTTACATGAGAATGAACCTCATTGGTTCTTATGGAAGCTCAAACGTGGTGTGTTACACGAGAATGAACCTCATTGGTTCTTATGGAAACTCAAACATGGTGCATAACAGAAAAATTAATCTCATTGGTTCTTATGGAAGCTCAAACGTGGTGCGTTACATGAGAATGAACCTCACTGGTTCTTATGGAAGCTCAAACGTGGTCCGTTACACGAGAATGAACCTCATTGGTTCTTATGGAAGCTCAAACGTGGTGCATAACACGAGAACGAACCTCATTGGTTCTTATGGAAGCTCTAACGTGGTGCGTTACACGAGTATGAACCTCATTGGTTCTTATGGAAGCTCAAACGTGGTGCGTTACACGAGTATGAACCTCACTGGTTCTTACAGAAGCTCAAACGTGATGCGTAACACGAGAATGAACCTCATTGGTTCTTATGGAAGCTCAAACGTGGTGCGTTACACGAGAACGAACCTCACTGGTTCTTACGGAAGCTCAAACGTGGTGCGTAACATGAGAACAAACCTCATTGGTTGTTATGGAAACTCAAACATGGTGTGTAACAGGAGAATGAACCTCACTGGTTCTTACGGAAGCTCAAACGTGGTGCGTAACACAGGAGAATGAACCTAATTGGTTCTTAACGAAGCTCAAATGTGGTGCGTAACATGAGAACAAACCTCACTGGTTCTTACGGAAGCTCAAACATGGTGCATAACAGGAGAATGAACCTCATTGGTTGTTAAGGAAACTCAAACATGGTGTGTAACAGGAGAATGAACCTCTGGTTCTTACGGAAGCTCAAACGTGGTGCGTAACACAGGAGAATGAACCTAATTGGTTCTTAACGAAGCTCAAATGTGGTGCGTAACATGAGAACAAACCTCATTGGTTCTTACGGAAGCTCAAACGTGGTGTGTAACAGAATGAACCTCATTGGTTGTTACGGAAGCTCAAACATGATGTGTAACACAGGAGAATGAACCTCATTGGTTGTTACAGAAACTCAAACATGGTGCGTAACACAGAAGAACAAATCTTATTGGTTGTTACGGAAGCTCAAACGTGGTGCGTAACACAGGAGAATGAACCTCATTGGTTCTTAACGAAGCTCAAACGTGGTGCGTAACATGAGAACAAACCTCATTGGTTCTTACGGAAGCTCAAACGTGGTGTGTAACAGAATGAACCTCACTGGTTCTTACGGAAGCTCAAACATGGTGCATAACAGGAGAATGAACCTCATTGGTTCTTAACGAAGCTTAAACATGCAGCGTAACATGAGAACAAACCTCACTGGTTCTTACGGAAGCTCAAACGTGGTGCGTAACAGAAAAATGAACCTCATTGGTTGTTACGAAAGCTCAAACGTGGCGCGTAACACATGAGAATGAATCTCATTGGTTCTTATGGAAGCTCAAACATGCCAGTAACATGAGAACAAACCTCATTGGTTCTTACGGAAGCTCAAACGTGGTGCGTAACAGAAGAATGAACCTCATTGGTTCTTAATGAAGCTTAAATGTGCAGCGTAACATGAGAATGAATCCCATTGGTTCTTACGGAAGCTCAAACGTGGTGCGTAACAGAAGAATGAACATCATTGGTTGTTACGGAAGCTCTAACGTGGTGCCTAACATGAGATTGAACCTCACTGGTTCTTATGGAAGCTCAAACGTGGTCCGTTACACGAGAATGAACCTCATTGGTTCTTATGGAAGCTCAAACGTGGTGTGTTACACGAGAATGAACCTCATTGGTTCTTATGGAAACTCAAACATGGTGCATAACAGAAAAATTAATCTCATTGGTTCTTATGGAAGCTCAAACATGGTGTGTTACATGAGAATGAACCTCACTGGTTCTTATGGAAGCTCAAACGTGGTCCGTTACACGAGAATGAACCTCATTGGTTCTTATGGAAGCTCAAACGTGGTGCGTAACACGAGAACGAACCTCATTGTTTCTTATGGAAGCTCTAACGTGGTGCATTACATGAGAACGAACCTCATTGGTTCTTATAGAAGCTCAAACGTGGTGCGTTACACGAGTATGAACCTCATTGGTTGTTATGGAAACTCAAACATGGTGTGTAACAGGAGAATGAACCTCACTGGTTCTTACGGAAGCTCAAACGTGGTGCGTAAGAGGAGAATGAATCTCATTGGTTGTTACAGAAACTCAAACGTGGTGCGTAACACAGGAGAACAAATCTTATTGGTTGTTACGGAAGCTCAAACGTGGTGCGTAACACAGGAGAATGAACCTCATTGGTTGTTAAGGAAACTCAAACATGATATGTAACACAGGAGAATGAACCTCATTGGTTCTTAACGAAGCTTAAACGTGCTGCGTAACATGAGAACAAACCTCATTGGTTCTTACGGAAGCTCAAACGTGGTGCGTAACAGGAGAATGAACCTCATTGGTTCTTAACGAAGCTTAAACGTGCAGCGTAACATGAAAACAAACCTCATTGGTTGTTACGGAAACTCAAACATGGTGTGTAACAGGAGAATGAACCTCACTGGTTCTTACGGAAGCTCAAACGTGGTGCGTAACAGAAGAATGAACCTCATTGGTTCTCACACATCAAGCAAGCATGCTTGAGCTTCCCTTTGCTATAACGGGTGTGTGCACTGATAAATGTTTGCATATGAATAAAGTTTACAATCTCTTTATGAACTTTTTGAAGCATCAAAGTGGTAATCAGGGTTGCTAGGTCTGCAAAACAAAATCAGCCTAACCAATCTTATTTTTTCTGTGATTTCTCGCTCCATTGGGGGACCCTCTCCATGGAAATATCATTCCAGTGGGTGCTTCTTGGGACTGGAGACTGGTTTAACCTGCAGACTAAAAAACAACCCATGGCAACAGTGTAAAAGTAGCCCAATTATTCTGTAAAACTATGGACTTGGCAACACTGGTGGTAGTTGTAGACTGTCAGTGGAGGAACAGAAATCTCTCAGGGTGTTTTCACAACTGTCTTGTTTGGTTCGATTATACTGAACTCAAGTTCGTCAACATTGTATTTGGTCCAGACCAAAACATGTGAACTAGCGGACTTTTCTGGTGTGAATACACCCTCAGGTTTAATTAAAAATATCGTCATTTGTGTTCCGAAGATGAACGAAGGTCTTACGGGTTAGCAGCAACATGAGGGTGAGTAATTAATGACAAAAATGTCATTTTAGGTTAAACTGTCAATTTAACTACTAAATATATTAAAATGTGGTTTAGTAGTTGTTGAGCCATTCTAACCTGTCAGGAAGAGCTGTGTGTCCAGTAGTTTGCTGGTCTGCTCTCGCTCTAGTTTACAGAATTTGACGCTCAGGTTAGCATGCGGCCCTTCGCAGTAGACCCTGCACTGACAGAAGCGTCGGGCGTACAGTCCGTCGGGCGTCATCCAGAGCAAGACGCCCCCCTCCAGCACTCCTCTCTCAGCCTGAGGGAGAGGAACCAGCTCCGAGCCACCCGGGCCACTGTAGGTCCAGTTGTCATCATGCGGAGCCAGTCGACAGCCCTCAGCGCTCATGACGGTGACGTCTGCGACCGGAGTCTCACCGCGGAACACCGTCACCTGCAGACGGGCATCTGGAAGAGTCAGAGATGCAGGTGAGATTCCAGGCTGTTGCTAGGTGGTTTATAAGATGTTGAAAGTGGTTACTGGGTCATTTTAGGTAGTTGCTGGACTGTTGCTTCTATGCAGTTGCAAAGATGTTTCTAACTGGTTACTGGAGCATTTGTAGGCTGTTGCTAGCTTGTTGCTAGGATGTGACTAGGCGGTTTATAAGCTGTTCTTCGTGGTTACTGGAGCATTTGTAGGGTGTTGCTCGGCTGTAGTTTAGATGTTAGAAGAGGTTGCTGTTCAGTACTGACGAAATGCGCGTGACAATCGCATGCGATATATTGCCCAGCCCTATTTGTAGGTTGTTGCTAGGTAGTTGCTAAGATGTTCTATATAGTTATTGGTGCCTTTATAGTTAGTTGCCAGGAAGTTGTTTGGCAGTTTATAAGATCTTCTAAGTGGTTACAGGGCATTCGTAGGTTGTTGCTAGACTGTTGCTAGGCGGTTACTCTGATGTTCTGAGTGGTTACACGGCATTTGTAGGTTGTTGCTACGCAGTTGCTAGGAGGTTTATAAGATGTTCTAAAGACTTTATGGTGCATTTGTAGGCAGTTGCTAGGCTGTTGCTAGGTGTTTACTGTGATATGTGTTCTGAGTGGTTACTGGGCATTTGTAGGTTGTTGCTAGGCTGTTGCTAGGCAGTTTATAAGATGTTCTAAGTAGTTTCAGGGGCATTTGTAGGCAGTTGCTAGGCTGTTGCTAGGCAGTTTATAAGATGTTCTAAGTAGTTGCTAGGCTGTTGCTAGGCAGTTTATAAGATGTTCTAAGTAGTTTCAGGGGCGTTCGTAGGTTGTTGCTAGACTGTTGCTAGGCAGTTGTTATGTTTCCTCTAAGTGGTTGCTGGGGCATTTTTGTTTGTTGCTAGGCAGTTGCTAAGATGTTCTAAGTAATGTCTGGGGCATTTGTAGCTGGTTGCTAGGCGGCTGATAAGATGTTTTATATGCTTACTGGGGAATTTGCAGGTAGCTGCTGGGCTGTTGCTAGGCAGTTGCTAAGATGTTATTAGTAGTTTATGGGGCATTTGTAGGTTGTTGCTAGACTGTTGCTAGGCAGTTGTTATGTTT
>NC_056616.1:24586072-24638572 GCF_018340385.1 Cyprinus carpio | reverse complement strand
TACAGGGTTTGACACAAATAAACGTCTTTTCCGACTGTGGTTTTATGTGACATGAATTATGTATTAAGAAACTTTCTTCAACATCAGAAATTCATATGCTGTATATACAAGAACTTTATAATCAGTTAACTAAGTTTTTTAATAAACATATGGATAATAGATACATTATTTTAAATTGTGGACATTATTAATTTATTTATTTTAATGTATTTATATTTTAATTTATTTAATTTAGTTTTTATTTATTTATTTATTTATTTTAATTATTTTATATTATATTTATTTTTATTTATTTTTTTATGTTTTTCTATTTATTCTGTTTGTATTTTATTTTATATTTTTATGTATTTTAAATTTATTTTTATAATGAATATTATATAACTATAATCAGTTAACAGCTTAGACTGTTTTTATATATATTTTAAACTATGGATAATTATTTTTATTTTGTATTTTCTATCTATCTATCTATCTATCTATCTATCTATCTATTTTATTTTATTTATTTATAACTCAAAATGCAAACTCATTTTCCCAGAAATCTGTTACATTTTGTGGTTGATGGCCGGATATTCAAATGAATCCCATCGTCTGCAAAATAACCACCTGTTAAACTCTTTGTAAATCATCTGTTCAGCACGAAACTCTTACCAAAAAAAAAAAAAAACTGTCAAGTCATGAAATTAAAGTCATCGTGTGAATCTCAGTTTTCTTTGTTGATTTGACCTGAAAAACTTTTTTCATGAGATTTCATGAGACCTGCATGGTGTGAAGAACTGAATGAAATAGTGAAAATATGCTGAAATATTCTGTAATTTTAGATGTTAAAGTTTGTAAAATATTTGCATTGTCATTTAACAGGTGCTGTACACATAGAAGTAGCAGATGTGTGTCTTTCAAGGTACAAATGTCACCTATTAATCTTCATATCATCTGTTAATACGCGAGTCAGAAAATGTCTGTTGTACAATATTTAACCCATTGAAATCTTCATCTTTAACACATTTAATCTTGTTTATAATCTCAATGTTAATACAGCCTGTTTTCTTTTATTTCAGCTATTAAAAACACCATCCAGCAAACATGCTGCGTATGGATGGTGAGAAATTATGATTTATTTACACACACTTAAACCTGAAGCTCAAAAGTGACCCATTTCAAAAGACTTGACTTGCAGTTGATTTCAATGAAGTTTGATGTTAATTTGTTGCGAAGTTAAAATCTAATATACACAGTTAAAAAAAAAATTCTGTATGATAATTGATTATGATGGCTTGAAATGCTTCTTATGTAGGCAGCTCTCTGGGTTCAGGAACAGCGTTCATCTAACTTCAGGAAACTGAGAGATTTTGGGGATGTCTGTGAGAAAAGATGACAGTCATGAAAGACTGTGGACGTGAAACTCCTTTCAGAGAACAAACATATGATCATAAATTCACACCTTAATATATAAACCAGCATCACAACCATTCACCTATAGATATGCATATGAACGCTTTTCACATGAGAACGGCTTTGTTTCGATTGGCGTTATGACACTATATGAAACTGGCATGGTTGCTCCAAATATATATTTTTGAACATGTTTTATTCATTTCACATCTTTTAAGCCCTGCAGGAAAGTTTGTCATTTACCAGCGACCTTTGTGCAAGACTTAAATTAGACCTAAAAACATACAAAATATTGGTTTCAGTTAAATAAAATTTTTTTAATTGTATAAATTATATATATAGAATATATATAAAATATAGTCGTTTTTATATTTTTTTTATTTTTTTTTATATATATATATATATATATATATATATATATATATATATAGAATATATATAAAATATAGTCGTTTTTATATTTTTTTTATTTTTTTTATATGCGTTTATTTATGTAATTGTAATTTTAAATGCATTTTTTCCTAAAAACATGGCAGATTTGCAGAAGCAGGAAGATACGTTTATTAATAATTTTCATAACACATTTTAAAAATATGGTAATTTATGTTGCATATAGAAAGCATATTTCTATATCTGTATATGCAACTATTATATTTCTTGTTTATGATATTTCCGGCATTTAAATGCAATAGTCAGAAAATACACATGTACCATTTGTCTGATTCATTTGGACATTTCTTTGTAATTTTCCATATGTTCTGATTTTGACTCACAGACTGCATTTTTTTGCGCCTTCAGAACTTCATGGAAGCAAATTAAAAACGTCCTTTCTTCCTTTTCTACGTCTTTCATTCGGACTTTCTCACACACACGCTCACATCTGTGCAAAACTGCTGTTAGAAAGTTACATAACATGAGACAGAAATTCATTGTCTTGTGAGATTTCTCACACTTTCTTTTCCTCGTCTGAAAACAGGGAAAGTTCGATTTCACTTGTGGGATCTGAAACATGCGCCGCTTTCTTTAAGAATCACCTGATGAAGAGTTTCACAGCGTTTGTTTTCAGAAAGCGTGAATGTTTATTCTCAGAAGATGACTGCAGTCATTTCCGATTGATCTTGAACAGGACGATCCAGAGAAGAACAAGGATCTGTGCTCTTCAGGTCAAATGGTTAGGTTTCTCCTTAAATATACATCTGTGGGATTTTTTTTCACCTGTTTGATCATCCAGCAGGAGAAAATAGTGCATTTAATCACTTAATCACAGATTTAAAGGAGGAGAAAGACAAGATCTTGAAAAAAATAAAGTACTGTTTTTCAAAGAGATGCTATAGAAGAACCATTTTTGGTTCTCCAATGAACCTTTCAGTGAACGGTCCTTAGAAGAACCATTTTTTTGTTAGTACACTATTTAAAAAAGGTTCTTCGTTGGCATTGATGCTTCCATGGAACCTTTCCATTGGGGAAATTCTTGATAGTCAAACATGGGTTTTTAAAAAGAAAGAAAACCATGGTTCTAAGAACTGTTTTTTGAAAGGTTCTTTGGGGAACCAAAAATGGTTCTTCTATGGCATCGCTGCGAAAACTCCAATTTGGAACCTTTATAATTTAAGAGTGTGAGAAAAACATTCAGAAGAACCTTTTTCCACTTTAAACAACCGCTAATGGAATGCAAAGACTAAATGGACGTTAAAAGTTCCTCATGGAACATCAAACACTAAAGGTTCTTCGTTGGAATTGTTGGTTCCATAAAGAACCTATAACATCCATGGAATATTTCCATTCTACAAAATGTTCTTTATAATGGAAAAACATTCTTTGGATTATTAGAATGTTCTTCACACAAAGAAAAAAACAGGTTCTTCTAAGAATTGATCAGTTGATCAGTTCTTGGGGAACCAAAATGGTTCTTCTACGTCATCACTGTGCTGAAAACCCTCCTTTGGGACCTTCATTTTTAAGTATGCAGCTTTATTTTCATTGCAGAGCCATAGAAGAACCTTTCATTTTTAGAAGAACATTCTGAAGAACACTTTTCCACTCTAAAGAACCTTCTGTGGAATATAAAGATTCTATGGATGTTTAGAGCCATTAAAGAACCTTTAAGAGTGTTTTCTGGTTGCATTAAAACTGGAGAATCTCAAGAAAGTTCCCAAGGTTACAAAAGGAGGTTCTTTGAAGAACCAAAAATGTTCTCTTTATATTCAAGAGATTTTCATAATTTTCTTGTGTCCATCCTAATATTCCTTTTCCCTCTATTCAAGTTAGTGTACTTATCAAGTGATTAAATGCATCATTTTCAAACCAATGATTGGTTTTTCTATGACATCTCTATGAAAACCCATTTGGAAGCTGTATTTTTAAGCGAGGATCGATACATTTCCTAATTTCTGCATGTCCATCATTGCTTATGTGATTCATGTGAGCATATACATAAAACAGTCATATAGATGCCAATGGGCATTTTGGGACCTAATTTGACCTAACTCGAGCCCTGCAGGCCTGTGGCATTGATTTAAGTGCACAAACAGCAGTGTGCACTTGACCAGGTGAACCCTCAGCAGTGCACCATCAGACCTGCTGCAAACAAAGCAATTAAAATGCAACCGTTTAGCAGCAGAGCCCTTTGCCCCCCTCTGTCCTCAAATCCTGCAACAGCTGCTGCCATATTCTTTCACACATGCCAAAAAAAAACACACACAGGCTTTTCTCATTTGAACTGAAAGAAAAACCGGAAAACCAAAAGTTGCTAAAAGAGTTCAACACCTTGTCCCAAAAGCATGAAACAGTAAATGTCCTAATCAAATATGCTGTGTTAGAGGAAGCCAGAAGCTGTGTACCTCGGACAGATGTTTTCAGACCTGAGGTTGGGGTTTGGCCTTCAATCGGGCCTTTAGAGACAGATTAAACAGAATAAAAGCAAATCAGAAATCATATAATGCATGCAAGGGGATGCATTGGATGCCAGTTTGGGTTTAAAACTCAACATAGTGAAAATTATTTCATGCATTCTCATAGAAACCACAGCATGCACAATGCACAGGCCTTGCTTTAATGATTTATACAGATTGTGACAGAATCTACTAACTGCGTTCCCCCCTAAATGATTATCTACATATCCAAATATTTTAAATTAACATGTATTAAACATAGTCATATATATTTTAGCCTATATATATATATATATATAAGATATTTTTGTACATATATCATGCACATCCTAAAACCTTTCAATTTTATATTTAAAAGATAGACAAGTATTTAAAAAAAATCATACAAAAACATATAAACATACGTATTTTTGTATATAGGCCTACATTGTTATAATAAAGTTGCATATAGGCTATATATCAGCTATATCGGTCACATATATTGTTGCCATAAAAAAGTTAGGCTAATTAAAAAAATTTATAAAAATAAAAATCATAATATGCACATATAGAAATTTTACTATGGGGATTTAATATATGTTATAAATGTGTTTAAGTATGTGAAATGGCAATATGGGGTAATATATTACATTTCCAAATGGGATAAATTGTTTAAATGTGTTTTATTTAGTGTAAACAGTGCAAAAAGTGCTGAAAATCTTCAATATAGCCTATCTGGAGCACAGAGTCAATTAAATACAGAAGCAACCAGAAGTGCAAATAGCAATGGAGGAATATACAAAAGCATTCATTTAGCACAAGGTTGTGACTAACCAAGAAAAATATGGTCAATTAAAAAAAAAAAAAGGTTAAAAACCTTTTCAGGGTTTCATTTCACTTGTGCTAATAATATAGCTTGTAAATGTTGGGATTAAATTAGAAACGAATGCAAAATAGAAGCATTTCACGAGTGTTCTCAGAAATCTTTGACAGTGCACTCGTGATGTTGTGGTGCTCAGGGCGCATCTGCACATTTGCTGAGGGGTATCTAAGATCAGTGTGGGCCACCCCTATTCTAGCCCCTAACGCTAACCCTCACAGAAAAATGTCTGTAAGTCAGTTAACAAAAGCCCAATAACTAGCTTGTGCATGGAAGGATACACAACGCCCATTTACTAATATATTGTGACTTTTTTACGTTTTGAGTAATAGGGGGAATCAGAAATGAATCACTTTGGCCTCTTAGGCAACAACATTATGACTTAATGACTTGCAATGGAAAAAAAATACTGTAAGCTACCAATTTTAGTTCACAACTAAGCTTTTGTTTATTTATAAAATTTTATTAAAGAAGATTTTCCTATGTACTGTATACACCGCAAACCTTATTTTTGCACCACTGGTGGTGCTCAGGTTGCGCTGATGGCTGTTATTACATTGGAGATTGTGAAAATATCACGAAAATCCCCTTTAATTCCCCCTGCACTCTCTGCTGTACATGCACTTCAACACACAGATGTAAACATTCCTCTGTCCTGCCTGTGAATGATCGCTCTCGAGGGACGCTGAAGGGGCCAGAGGCTCGATCAGGGACGGCCCCTCGGACCCCAGCACCTGTGGACAGATGCGTTCAGCAGATGATGGTTAATGAAAGCCAGCACAGCGGCCTTGAGCCACACTCTTATCGACTCTTCCAGAGCTTTAGCTGTGCTTTCACATGCATGCATCGAAGACATTCTGATTCACGACTCAAGCGCTCCTGATACTGCAAACACAGAGCAAGAGAAACATTTTGTTCCTTCCATTTACAGTATATAAACTTACAAAAAAAATAACTGCAATGTCTGGCAGTCAAAAATAATTATAGTGTAATAATAATACTAATAATATCAATAATAATAAAAATACTACTAATTTGTATTATTATTATTATAATGATGGTGATAATAATAATTATAATATAAAATAAATTTATTTAAAAACCACATGTACCATTTGTTACCTTACATCTTTGGCGATTTTAAAGGTTTATATGAAATATTATTTCTCTATTTTTTTAGTACATAGAGTTACAGACAAATAATGATAATGCAACAAATAAGGAGGTTATGTTTTATTTTAATCAGGTTTGTTAAAAGTGTGATCGAATAATGTTAGTTACCATGTATTTGCTATAACAATGAAACTATTTGTAAAAAAAAAAAAAAAAAACAGTTATAAACAAATAATAATGCAATCCTTTAAATCTTAACCCTCGAGTGAAGCAGAATTCGGTGGATGTAAAATCACATTTTATTTAATGTGACAGAAAAAAAGTAACACCAGTGATCTATAATTAAGTAGATAAGATTAAATTGTCACATTTGACAAACATTTGGCAATCAGTGAAAGCAGTTAGTAAAAGAACATAAAGATAAACCCATAAGGAAGGTAACACCAGTGATAATTTTCATATAAAATGCATTTTACTAAATGTCTTCATGTTTTCAATCATGGTATACTCACTAAATTGAGTAGTTTAATCCATTTGTATTCTAGTTTTTTTACAGTTCCCTAACAATAAAGTGTCATACCAGTGACTTCCACTAAAGATAGAGATAAATGAGGAAATTTCTGATAACTGAAAAGAGACACACAAGGAAGTCAAATGATGTCATCAGTGTGATTTTTATATTATTTTTGTTAAACGGTAACACCAGTGACACTCCAGGGGACCACTACTTGCATTATATATTTTATAATATTTATTTGGTATTTTGTTTTGTTTTTAATGTATATATACACAGTATACATATACATATATATATATATATAAAATTTAACCCTACAGTGTTTTTCAAGTGTAATATTTCTGTAAAGGCGAGGGACAGAAAATGGACATTTCTATAGAATGACCCTGTTACAAAGTAATAATAATAATTTAATAATTTATGCATTTAGCAGACGCTTTTATCCAAAGGGACTTACAGTGCATTCAGGCTATACATTATTTTTTACCAGTATGTAGTAAATACAAAATGTTTAAAAAAAATCTAGACCAAGTGATCACTTACTGCTTTTTATTAAATGAACACACGATGTGACTGAAGAAGTGCAAAACAAGTACAGAAAGTGCATTCTGCCAACTTTTTTAGTGCATGCAATTCACAATTTTTACCGTGCAACTGGGGGCAATAATTAAACTGAGATAAGCATTTTTTTTTACAAGCTAGACACTTTACTTTAGCTATACACAAGTCTGTCAACTGTCTCTGGTTTAATAAAAATCTCTGTGGCATGAAACCATGTTCCCACTGGCACTAAAAACCATATCAGGTGGGGAGCTACTTGCTGGAACACAGGCATTTCTTAGATACTTTTGTAAATTTGGGGAAATGTACCTCATGGATGCTCTACCAACATGAGCACAAATCAGTATATATATATATATATATATATATATATATATATATATATATATATATATATATATATATATATATATATATAAATTAATACCAAAGACATATGCACTCTCTCTGTCTACATTATGAAACCGGTAAAACAAATGAAATATATTATAACAGTGAAATTAGTAATTCCAAATTGCAATCGCTTCTCTATTCAAACAACAGCGGTTGAGTAAGTGCATTTACTCAGCGATCACATCAGCAAACAACACAGTCGAGATCTCATGACAGAACACAGATTGGTTGAGTGACACTTTCATTTTGATCGCTAAACTCCAGGGTGTCTGTTTTCAGATCATCGTCGACTGCGCTTCCCCAATGAGGAGCGGTTGCCAGATTGCATAAAATAAGCGAAACACCAGGCAGTAAATGTTACTTGTAACAGCGAAGCTCTGATTCGGGGATTTTAACTCTTGATATCTGGCAACCGCACACATGGAAGCTCACCTAGTAGAAGGGCTTAGAGCAGTCCACAATAACATGTTGTCTTTTATTTTATTTATTTATTTAGTAAAATACAGAGAGGTTTTTGGTAAAGTTTTTATTTTTTTAAATACATTTTAGTCTCGTTTTTTTCGTCACCGACATTGCATGTTTTTTATAGTTATAGTTTTATTGAACACAATAAATAATCACAACAAAACAACCTCAATCACGTTTACATTTGAAGAGTTCATTTGCAAAAACAGATTAACAATTTCCAAAAATCATGTTTTTTTTTTTTTTTTTTTTTTTGCATTCCGATTAATCTCAATCAAACTGCAGTTGGGTTATTTTGATAAAAAAAAAAAAAAGACCAACAATACAGCAAAACAACACAATAGAGCACAAAAACATGAATTTTGAAAACTTTAAAAAACAATGTTATCAGTTTTTGCAAATAAACTCTTCATTTAGTCATTAGTAAGTAACTTACAAATGACAACAGAAGCAATCAAAACCAACAAAAGAGTAATAGTATGCAAGATCTGTGACAAGTCTCAGTTAGCTCAACACAGTACATGGCAAGGTTTTTGTTTTTTAAGCCAAATATCGTTAAGTATGAATGCGATTCATGCAGACGTCAATAAGCCAGGTTTAAATCATGTGTCTTGATTAAATTTGTGGAAATTTTGTGGTCTTGTTGAAGACACAGCTGCCCTTTTATTGTGATTGTACTATAATATAGCTAACCATTACATTCTGGGTGGATTTAAATTAGTATATTTTTAATATGAGCCACAAATTAATTCTTTAAGATATTATTTTTATTACGAAAAATCCAAAAACATTATCTCTTGAACGTTGTTAATTTCTTTATATATGTGCAAAATCTTTCATCCACAAGCAAAGCCAGCTTAAATCTCTTACATTTTCCTCTTTTTCTTGTTGAATTTAACTCTTTTGTTTAATCAATAATAACAACAATGCAATATTTTGATGCATTATAATTATATGAATATTATGATTATTCAAATATGTTGTCATTGTGCGTTTTTTCTAATCTCATGAAGTATGCAAACCCATTATATTTGTCTTTTTTTCCCTTTTTTTGTCATTATGATTGTTTATTATTACAGATACAACCGTCTTGTATGTAATCACACGTTCTGTAGTAATAATAACTAAAAGAAGATAAGAGGAACAGGTGCATTAACACTTCATAGCATCAGTAACTCCACAAGTATGGTTTTCCTCAGCATTTGCAATGTTTGCAATATCTGCACAATAGAGACGTCAATCAGATACTGGAAGATCTCGCCTTTGCAGAAGACTGCTGATTTTACATTCAAAAAATGTAAGCATTACAACTTAAAAATTAAGTTTACCCCAGAATGCATTGCTAGCCCACCCCAACACTTACAATAATAACAATAAATGCTGACCAATAACTAAATAGCTTATAAAAATATTGTTTTTAGTGGGGGTCCCTGTAGTAAGACCCCTGTAAGTAACTTTGCATGAAAGCATCTGCCAAATGCATAAATGTAAATGTGATTTTTGTTGTTGTTGTCACATCCTCAGTGTCTTTTGGTCTTTCTCTAGATGCTCCCGTGGCTCGGAGCTCACTGAGGATGAAGACACCACAGCAGCATCCGGTCCCTGATGAGGCAAACATACAAAAGCAATGCCATTTGATTTGTGTATTAACCCTTGCACTGTCACCTTGTCTTGCAGGTCCTGCTCCACCACAGAAGTCTTGCAGCAGAGCCACAGAAATCAAGAATCAGAAAAGCGCTGTAAAAGCTCTCCTGGATGTTTCAATCGTTTCTGTAGTGAACTCAGTGAAAGCCTTTGATGGCAGCATTTCTTCATCAGTCACTCTGCACACGTGAGTCTCATCTGTCTCATAGTTATATCAATAATAATAGAATTTCAAACGCGTTTAGGGTATTTTATCATTTTTAATTTAATTCTTTAATTTTTCTCTGTCTGGCTTGTACTTTGTTATTTGAACAATCCTTGAAACTTGGTGTTACAAGCACTTCCTGTGTATATTCACCTCTTTAATTTGAATCACATGATGTATTCCCCAACTCTAACTCGCTTTGGATAAAAGCATCTGCTAAATTAATAAATGTAAATCACACACAAATCATAATAAAGAGAGAGAGAGAGCAAGATTTTAGTCCTTTCTTTCACACACAAATCATAATAATATTATTCCAGAGTGCTTGTTACATGGTGTTCTAGTAATATAGACTACTTGATAATACTTTTTGTGCTTTTTTCAAGAGGGTCTGGCTGCAGACTTGCACTTGCACTCTCAGACACTTGCACTTCCGCTAGCGACATCACTTGCAGTCTTTATTTTATATTTTGTTCATTTAATTATGTTTGGATTCTCAACATTTTACAAACAGCAGCCAGGTTTTGAAGACAAGAAAAAAATAAACTAAATTAACGCTCTCGCCACTTGCACTCTCAGCTACCTGCTTCACTGGAGTCGAAAAATCGCGTGTTGCCAATGGAGACTGATGCTGTGGTGAAAACGATTAAAAACTATTTTAGTACCGTAACATACAGGGGTCCTGCGAGAAAAAGATGGCCCACAAATCCAATGAATGAATGCAGTGCGCAGTCTCTTATTAACCGTTTTCCTCCTGTAGAAAACATAATATGGCTTAATGTATTAAGATGCTATTAAAATATCAAATTCAATATAGTTTATTAATATGAATGAATAATTTATAAAACATGGCAAAACATGCGCAAAACACAGCATAATGTGGCATAATAATAGACTAAGATGATAAAGACCAAACTCAATATGCTCCTCTTCATTATCCTAAAAGTGAAAAAAATAATAATAATAATAATTAAAATATGCATAACTAATGTGTACAGGCAGGAGGTGAGCCCAAAATAAATGCAAATACGCAAAGTTTCGCAGAAGCGTTTTTCCATATAGAATAACTGTCTACAAACTCTCTTTTTTCACTTCTTTGTCCATTAGACACACGTGTTTTATTTAAATGATTTCTATGGGAGGAAAATGTTTAACTTTAACGCATAACGCATATGCTTTTAATATCACTTAATGCATTTCAATAATGCTATTTGTTGGTCTGTATATACTTTAAGTCAACAGGAAAGACATATAGGCTCCTGATTCTTTATAGTCCATTATATGCCACATTAAGTGTTTTGCTGTATTGAAGGACAAGTGAAAGTTTGCGCATTGTGTTTATGGCCATCTGCTTGCCTTGTAGTAAATTAAATAATAACTATATTGAATGATCTTTTAATTTCACTTTATGTACGCCTATCTTAACACATTAAGCCATATTAAGTGTTTGTTTTTTCTACGGGAGGAAATTAAAACACTTAACTTGCACGCGTTCATATTCTGCTGTTCTGAGGCCGCGGATTTGCGGGTCTTGTCAGGACACTGTACATTATAGTACTAAATGGTGGCGCTGTTTAATTACCACAGGTCTCTAGTCTCCATTGGCAACACGCATGATTTGTGTCGACTGCATTAAATTAATTTAATCCTTGTGTTAGCAAGTGGCAATTGCAAGCTTCGTAATTTAGTTTCTTTTTTCTTGTTCTTCAACACCTGGTGCTGTTGTAAAATGTTGAGAGATTCAAACAAAAAGTAATCAACAAATAGAACAAAAAAAAAAAAAAAAACTGTTAGTGATGTCACTAGCGGAAGCGCAAGTGTCTGAGAGTGCAAGTCTGAGAATGCAAGTCTAAGAATGCAAGTGCAAGTCTGCAGCCAGACCCTTCTCGCTTTTTTGCCATTTTTTGGAGCGCACTGACGTCAGTCTCCAGACCGGATGGTGGCGCTGCGGTCTCTCAGCGAGCGGGAGTGAGGAAGAGACGCGTGCTTTTTTTATTTTCATCATGGAGCCCATCGTGGTCCATGATTTCTCGGAGAAGATCCTGGAGCAGCTCGTTCACTTCCATGTGATGAAGCTTAGCGGCGGGTTTTTCCTCTGGATCGGGTCTAGTCCGGTTCTGTCCAGCCTGGCCCTGGCCATCAACAGTAAATATGTGAGTTCTGCACATGTCCACATACATAAATAATCCCCATCATAATCATACTTGTATACCATTGTGTTTACATGTCGAAACATGGTACTTTTAGGTTAGTTTGGTATGTTGTTGTTAGTGTATGTTTACTATGGTAAAGCAGTGGATGTGAGAGTTTTTGTTTATTATAATTAATTTGTTTTTGTTTATTACTTGTTGATTATTATTTATTAGTCTATATTAATATTAAAACCAAAATATTAAAATACAAATATTATTGTATTTGCAGTTTGTATTTTAATTTTTGTTTAAGTTTTAAGGATTTTTCAAGCATCTGTACTTCATCAGAGTGTTTTTCTTTAGAAAGCTTTACTTCACAACATTCCGGAGCATAATATTCTAATTTTTACTGCACTACGTTTCATATTAAATATCATTTAATACGTAATTACATTAGAAATCTAGTACTTTCTTACTTTTTACTCAAGTAAAGTAATTCAAAGTTTTACTTAAGTGCAAAAAAGTACTATATTTTTAATGCTCTTAAGTATTAAAGGTGAAAAAACAATTTATTAATGAAATGTAGTGCAGTAAAAAAAAAGTACTACATTATGCTTCGTTAAAAATTTTCCAAAGAAAAGTAAAAATACCTCACTACTGTCCACCTCTGTTTATTATATGCCTTTGTCAGTTTTATATTTAGCTGTAATGAATTTAATTTTTAGTTTTAATAATTTTAACACTTCAACAAGCAAGTTTTTTTTCCATATGATAATTATTTTAATTAATTTTATTATTTGAAATTTTATTTAATTGCCTTGAAAAAATAATGGTTTTTGTTTTAGTAAACAATAACAACAAAAGTTTCATTATTTAATTTTATGCTTTTGTGATTTTTATATTTAGCTTTAATATATTTTTTATCAGTTTAGGTTTAGTTATTTTAATACTTCAGTTTAAACCTAATTATTCCAGTTGTTTGACAAGGCAACATTTCCAATTGTTTTTAATTTTTAATGTAATATTTATATTTAGTTTTAGCTTTATTTCAATTAACAAATCAATGGACCCCTTTCACAAGACTATGATGAGGTGTTTAATGGTCATCAGCGGTTTTTATATTTTGATAAAAAAAAATTATGTAGATTTATAACACTATACTTTGTATTATATATCACCTTTGCATCAAATTACAAAAAAAGGGTGTTTCTAAAGCAGCTTCTATGGGAGGGATGATAAATTTGACATCATTCTCTCTTCTGACTGCCGTTATCAGTCTCTCAATTTTTTTCCTTTTATTAAAAGTCATGAAAACACTATAGTGGAGTTTTCCTTTTTGCTATTTGAGCAAATGGGAGTGCAAAAAATATATTTGTGTTACTCTCCCATTCACCGCTCTTCGAGTTAACCAGACTATGAAGACTTATAAAGCCGCAAATGTGAAAAAGGTCCATAGTTTTAGTTAACAGTAACAACACAAATTAAGTCATTTTTTATGTTTTTATTATATTAATATTTAGCTTTAAATTATTTCTATTTAACTTGCGTATTTTAATTATTTGCCAAGATTTTTTTTTTTTTTAAATCTAGTAGTTATATTTGATTTATTTTTTATTTCAACCAGCAAAAACAGTTTTTGATAGCTTCATATATATATATATACACTCACCTAAAGGATTATTAGGAACACTTGTTCAATTTCTCATTAATGCAATTATCTAATCAACCAATCACACTGCAGTTGCTTCAATGCATTTAGGGGAGTGGTCCTGGTCAAGACAATCTCCTGAACTCCAAACTGAATGTCAGAATGGGAAAGAAAGGTGATTTAAGCAATTTTGAGCGTGGCATGGTTGTTGGTGCCAGACGGGCCGGTCTGAGTATTTCACAATCTGCTCAGCTACTGGGATTTTCACGCACAACCATTTCTAGGGTTTACAAAGAATGGTGTGAAAAGGGAAAATCATCCAGTATGCGGCAGTCCTGTGGGTGAAAATGCCTTGTTGATGCTAGAGGTCAGAGGAGAATCGGCCAACTAATTCAAGCTGATAGAAGAGCAACTTTGACTGAAATAACCACTCATTACAACCGAGGTATGCAGCAAAGCATTTGTGAAGCCACAACACGCACAACCTTGAGGCGGATGGGCTACAACAGCAGAAGACCCCACCGGGTACCACTCATCTCCACTACAAATAGGAAAAAGAGGCTACAATTTGCAGGAGCTCACCAAAATTGGAGACTTGAAGACTGGAAAAAAATGTTGCCTGGTCTGATGAGTCTCGATTTCTGTTGAGACATTCAGATGGTAGAGTCAGAATTTGGCGTAAACAGAATGAGAACGTGGATCCATCATCCCTTGTTACCACTGTGCAGGCTGCTGGTGGTGGTGTAATGATGTGGGGGGTGTTTTCTTGGCACACTTTAGGCCCCTTAGTGCCAATTGGGCATCGCTTAAACACCACAGCCTACCTGAGCATTGTTTCTGACCATGTCCATCCCTTTATGACCACCATGTACCCATCCTCTGATGGCTACTTCCAGCAGGATAATGCACCATGTCACAAAGCTTGAATCATCTCAGACTGGTTTCTTGAACATGACAATGAGTTCACTATACAGTCACCAGATCTCAACCCAATAGAGCATCTTTGGGATGTGGTGGAACGGGAGCTTCGTGCCCTGGATGTGCATCCCACAAATCTCCCATCAACTGCAAGATGCTATCCTATCAATATGGGCCAACATTTCTAAAGAATGCTTTCAGCACCTTGTTGAATCAATGGCACGCAGAATTAAGGGGGTCAAACACAGTATTAGTATGGTGTTCCTAATAACCCTTTAGGTGAGTGTGTATATATATATATAATTTTTTTTATTTTTTTGTCTTGTTAACAATCATTTTGTTATTGTCATTGATTTAAAATACACACTACAATAATATTCTCTCGGATTAGTTCTATTTTAAAGCTGAAGGCTCACAAATGGAAGCGTTTCCTGCAGGAAGCTCATATTTTGTGTTTGTTGTTTTCTCCCAGGATTCAACGCCTCTGTCCGCTCTGGTTCTGGGTGACACGTCAGACACGACTCCAAGCTCTCTTGCACAGAGACTCAGTAAGCCCTGCTTTAACCGATCAGACCGATCGATCCTTCTGGTTCAGTCCTTTACAGATGTGTGACGTCATCAAACCTTATGTGCCAGAGTTACTAAAAAACTTGATGTTGACAAACCTAGCGTCCACCTGGTTTCTAGCATTTATTTTTCTCTTTCTTTTCAGCAAAGAAGACAAAGAAACAGGTATTTGTAAGTTACAGTTTACCCACGACGGACTCAAATCTAGCGCTGCTGGTGGAGGACAGAATCAAAAAGGAGATGGAGATTCATCCTGACAAGTTTTAAACATTTGTTGTTTTTCCTGGCACTTTTTTGTTTGCTGTTTTTGTACGTAGCTCAATAAATCCAACACAAAAATTATTCAGTTGTAACAATATTATTTTGTGTGGTACGTATCCAGTTATGAAGCGAATTTATGAAGGTTATAGCAAAGACGAACTGGACTGGTCATTTCTTTTTAAATCCAAATATTTCAGGTTTTGTAAAGTGGGATTTTAAACATTCAATTTCCAGACCTTGAAAAGTCATAGGAAGTAATTATTACAATCCTTAAAAGTTTATGCAATAAAAATAGCTTTTTCTATTCCGCATGCAATGCATAAAATGCATTTGTCACAAGGTGTGGAAACTCTGTAAGCTTGTTTCTGCCATAGGATATAAACTAAAAAAGGTACATTTATTTTTAATGCACAATTCTGAGAAAAAAAAGAAGTCAGAATTAATAGAAAAATAATGAAAAAACATTGTTAGCTATAAGTTACAACTGCAAGAAAAAACATCAGAAGTGTAATATAAAAATAAACTTTTCTTAAAATGTAAAATAATTTTTTTATTCCGTCAGAATTGTGATATAAACTTATAATATAAACAATTACGAATTTATAACGAACTAGAAATTGTGAGAAAGTCACAGTTACCTTTTTTTATTCCGTAGCAGAAACAAGCTTCCATAACCCTGTTATTAAAATATGAAAAATGAAATATACTTTATTAAAAAAAACAGTATTTATTTATAAGAGCAATGTCTTCAAATGGACTATTAACATGTATGAAACTCATTTAATGCTAATCGTCAAATACAGAAAAATACACCAATGCTTTACAATGTTTCAGTCTCCTGCGTTTGAGTGAATCTCATTAATGCCTGTCCAGGTCATGTTTCATGCCAAATTCAAAATTATTTTGTATTTTTAAAATACTTAGGATTTGATTGCATCTTGACACTTTTTATTTATAATTTTTAAATATATTTTTATTCATAATTAAGTTTTTTTCTTGTAATTTATACCTACAACGGTGCTTGACAAATTAAAAAATAAAATAAAAATTACATTAAAATAATATTTTTAGTCCTAAAAATAGGCAAAAAAATTTTTTTTAAGAAAAAATATACTTTGCCATTTGTTTTTGTTATTTTTGGGGTGAAATATGACCTGGAATTGTTGTTTATTTTGTGAGATTGACTCATATGTGCTCTTATGATGTGCTTTAATCAGTATTTTGGAGTGCTTTAGTGTTAGTCACTATTACTCCTGCCATTAGGATGTGAAATGACAACTTATATTCAGAGATAAATATATATATATATCCCAGAATCCTGTATAAACACACACAATACCTGCAATCACTGTTTAAAACTTTGAAGTGTTTCATTAACGTCCTGGTATACGTTTTTTGCTCTTAGTATGGTTTCTTATTCAGTAGTTTGAGGAGAAACAGGAGCTCTGTGATGTTCAAGTTACTCCACTGCTACTCTACACATTAATAATAATAACAATAATTGTTAAATATACATGAAAACAATCAGCAGCCCTTCTAGCGGTCGTGCTCCACGTCAGCCCGAGTTCACATTTATGAAACAAGTGAATGTCCGGGTCACATTTCACACCAAATTTAAAAATAAATTCATAAATTAAGCCTGTTTCTGCACTGTGACATTATAATCATTTTCTCCCCTCCAGCCAAATCTCATTACCACAATGCAATAAAAAATGCACATTATACTTTTTGCAGTCTTTATTATTCTAATGACTGTCATTAAATTCTCATTACTTTAATACAACAGTATTTTACTTATTAGCATTTCAAGTCTAAAAAAGGTTTCATTTTCTTGATGTAAAATACCATTTTTTTTTTTTTTTATGTATATTGTATTTCTTTTGGTTTTGATGTGAAATGTGTCCCATGACAATTTCCTGACAGGTTTCACTCCTGTAACTGTGGTTACTGAGCTTGTGAATGTTTGCATGTTAACCCTTGTACGTCCTTAGGGACTTTTAGACTTTTTCATGTTTTTTTTTTTATTATTATCATTTTTGAGTGTGTTAATGCAAACTGTAAATTTAGACAAAAATTTTTTTTTTTATTAGAATTTTAATATTTCACCATCATTTCCTTTCAGAAATCTTTTTTATACTAGGTACAACAATAGTTGCACTTGGGACCTCATTGAAGATTGTGTCCCAATTGAAACCCATTAAAACTGCAATATTTAATCCCAGAGCTATTTAAGCATAAAATCATGCGTCCTTTATTAATAGGCTTTCACTCTGTTGGCAATTTGTACTATTTTTTTAAATATTTAAATTTTTATGATTTTCCACCTGATTTTCTGCTTCTGCCTTAAAAAAAAAAAAGGATTTAAATTTGAATTGAATTTTTTACGCTGCACAAAATAATGCATCAACATTAATGCTTTTGCTAATCACTGACATTTCCAAGACTTAAAAAAAAAAATCTTTCATTAAAAAACAACAGTGGCACTACATAAACAAACTAGCATTTAAAGGGTTAAAATCATGGAAATTACTTAAGTTTTGGTAGTTTTGATCAGGACAGGGTCTATGTCAGTGAAAAGCAGAAAAAATATTAGTATATAATATTTTGACTCAGTTTTTTTTTTTTTTTTTTGTACATTTTTGTCTTTCAAGAACCTCTATGTAACTTTTTGACGCACAAGGGTTAAGAGCAGACCATTTAGTTGTGCTGTTTTTTTTTCTTTTCTTTTTTAACAGCCATCATCTGTCCAGTCGTGGTTTTACACACATTCAGTTCAGATTCATCTGGCCGACTCGTGATTGCTTTTCTAGTTTTAGTGCAAAGCAGACAGACTAAAAAAAACCTGAACATAGTGAGGTGCACACAAACAGTGAACTTCCTTCATGAAACATGAGCAAAACACATTTGTTGCGCTTAACAACCATTCCTACAAATGAGAAGAATTCGTGTTTACTAAACAATGTGTGCACATATTTTGTACACTTGTCATGAATATGGAAGCTTGTTTCCGCCAAAGGATCAAAAATGTTAAAAAATAATTGTGACTTTTTAACAGAATCGCCAGGCATAAAAAATGAGATGGTCTGCTTTATGAGATATAAACTTGTAATTATGACTTTTTATCCTGAATTGCAATTTCATCTCAAGAGTAAGACTTTAATTATGACTTTAGAATTCAGACTTTACAAACTCACAATTCTGAGTTTTTCTCATAATTGTGAGATCTAAACTCATAATTTTGACCTTTTTCTCACAATTCAGTTTTTTTTCACCACGGGTAAAAGGTAATTGCGACTTTTTAACTCAAAATTCTAACTTTTTTTTTCTCCGAATTGCAAAATTAAATCTTGTGATTCTGACTTTTCCAAGGATTATGGCGTTAAATCTTGCGATTCTGACTTTTCCCAGGATTGCGGTGTTAAATCTTGCGATTCTGACTTTTCCCAGGATTGCACCGTTAAATCTTGCGATTCTGACTTTTCCCAGGATTGCACCGTTAAATCTTGTGATTCTGACTTTTTCCAGGATTATGGCGTTAAATCTTGCGATTCTGACTTTTCCCAGGATTGCGGTGTTAAATCTTGCGATTCTGACTTTTCCCAGGATTGCACCGTTAAATCTTGTGATTCTGACTTTTTCCAGGATTATGGTGTTAAATCTTGTGATTCTGACTTTTCCCAGGATTGCGGCGTTAAATCTTGCGATTCTGACTTTTCCCAGGATTGCGGCATTAAATCTTGCAATTCTGACTTTTCCCAGGATTGCGGTGTTAAATCTTGTGATTCTGACTTTTCCCAGGATTGCGGTGTTAAATCTTGCGATTCTGACTTGTCCCAGGATTATGGCGTTAAATCTTGCGATTCTGACTTTTCCCAAGATTGCAGAGTTAAACCTTGCGATTCTGACTTTTCCCAGGATTGCATTGTTAAATCTTGCGATTCTGACTTTTCCCAAGATTGCAGAGTTAAACCTTGCGATTCTGACTTTTCCCAGGATTATGGCGTTAAATCTTGCGATTCTGACTTTTCCCAGGATTATGGCGTTAAATCTTGCGATTCTGAGTCTATATCTTGCGATTCTGACTTTTCCCAGGATTGCGATGTTAAATCTTGTGATTCTGACTTTTCCCAGGATTACGGCGTTAAATCTTGAGATTCTGAGTCTATATCTTGCGATTATGACTTTTCCCAGGATTGCGATGTTAAATCTTGTGATTCTGAGTTTATATCTTGTGATTCTGACTTTTCCCAGGATTACGGCGTTAAATCTTGCGATTATGACTTTTCCCAGGATTGCGATGTTAAATCTTGTGATTCTGAGTTTATATCTTGTGATTCTGACTTTTCCCAGGATTACGCCGTTAAATCTTGCAATTCTGACTTTTCCCAGGATTACGGTGTTAAATCTTGCGATTCTGACTTTTCCCAGGATTGCGATGTTAAATCTTGTGATTCTGACTTTTCCCAGGATTACGGCGTTAAATCTTGAGATTCTGAGTCTATATCTTGCGATTATGACTTTTCCCAGGATTGCGATGTTAAATCTTGTGATTCTGAGTTTATATCTTGTGATTCTGACTTTTCCCAGGATTACGGCGTTAAATCTTGCGATTCTGACTTTTCCCAGGATTACGCCGTTAAATCTTGCAATTCTGACTTTTCCCAGGATTACGGCGTTAAATCTTGCGATTCTGACTTTTCCCAGGATTACGCCGTTAAATCTTGCGATTCTGACTTTTCCCAGGATTACGGTGTTAAATCTTGCGATTCTGAGTTTATATCTTGTGATTCTGACTTTTCCCAGGATTACGCCGTTAAATCTTGCGATTCTGACTTTTCCCAGGATTACGCCGTTAAATCTTGCGATTCTGACTTTTCCCAGGATTACGCCGTTAAATCTTGCGATTCTGACTTTTCCCAGGATTACGGTGTTAAATCTTGCGATTCTGACTTTTCCCAGGATTACGCCGTTAAATCTTGCGATTCTGACTTTTCCCAGGATTACGCCGTTAAAATCTTGCGATTCTGACTTTTCCCAGGATTACGCCGTTAAATCTTGGCGATTCTGACTTTTCCCAGGATTACGCCGTTAAATCTTGCGATTCTGACTTTTCCCAGGATTACGCCGTTAAATCTTGCGATTCTGACTTTTCCCAGGATTACGCCGTTAAATCTTGCAATTCTGACTTTTCCCAGGATTACGCCGTTAAATCTTGCGATTCTGACTTTCCCAGAATTGCGGTGTTAAATCTTGCGATTCTGAGTTTATATCTTGTGATTCTGACTCTTCCCAGGATTACGCCGTTAAATCTTGCAATTCTGACTTTTCCCAGGATTACGGCGTTAAATCTTGCGATTCTGACTTTTCCCAGGATTACGCCGTTAAATCTTGCGATTCTGACTTTCCCAGAATTGCGGCATTAAATCTTGCGATTCTGACTTTTCTCCAAGTTTATATCCAACTATTTTTTTTTTTTTTTTACTTAGAATTTTAATTTTTTTTCTTAGAATTATGAGAAAAGAGTTGTGACTTTGAGAGAAAGTCACAAATACCTTTTTTAATTTTCTTTATCCTGTGGTGGAAACAATCTCCCGTACATGAATGAAGTCCGCCAGTTCTTACTGTCAATGTCATTCTGTCCTTATAATAAATACCAAATATTTAGCAAACGTACAAAAAAGAACACATTCAAATCAGTGAATCTCCTCCTTGAGGTGGTTGTTCAGTAGTGGTCGTTTGAAAAATAGAGCTCCTTTCACTAAACACAAGTTATAATAACATTTCCAGTTTGTACAATGGTAAGAATTTTTTCACAGATGCTGGTTAATGAGGCGTTTGACACTTTACCACGACATCAGTCGCATTTCGCAATTAAAAAAAAAACGTGTGAGTGAAACTCGTTCTCGACAATCGCTCTTCATTTGGCCGTCCTTAGCAAATGCTGTCATGAAGTTCTCACGCCATTGACTGTGCTGTTGCTAGGCACCGAGCCGTTGCCGGGGTTGACGATCTGGTGAAGGGGCGTGTCCTGAACGCGCGAATATTCCCTGACCTCGGTCCTGGCCAGTAGGTGGTGCTGTTCTCCGGGGAGGATGGGCCGCCGCAGAAGCCCCTCCCCCTCAGCGATAGTCTCGGGCAGCGGTTGCTTGGCGGTTTCCGGGAGCAACGGTATGCAAATGATGCAGAGCAGAGTGCAGCAGGTGAGGATCACGTGATGCAAGAAGAAACCCTTCTGATTGTGAAGCTCCATCAGTGGCGCTGTTAGCATACCGAAACCTGCGCTCGCTAGGACCAGACCCACACCTCCACCCCTGTTACAACAAAACCCAGAGACAGCCGTCAAATCATCGGGTAATGATCAGGTTAATACTACTTTAATTATTGGTGTTTGCAAAATCAAGCTTGTAAGTATAAAGACATGAATGAATCCTCAGTAGCACTAAGGTTTCATTTGTTTACATTAGTTGAGGATGAAATATAGTTTGTTAATTTCAACATTTACTAAAATCAGGGATATCATATTTAAACAAAAAAAATAACAATAGAATCTAATTTAAAATATTAACACAAACTGCATTTGTCATTTGTTTAGTTTAACTTGAGGTACTATAATAACTAAAGCTAAAGAAACTAAAAGGAATAAATAAAAAGTAAGTAAATATAGACATATAAAAAAAAACTAACAAAAATGACACAAACGCAAGATTACTAAAAACATAACCAAAATTAAAATATATATATATAAAAAAATGTTAATAATAAAAAATAGCAATAGAAATACTAAAATAACAAACTAAAACTAAAATAAACAAATAAAAATATAGATACAAAAAAAAAATCGAAAACTAATAAAAATGACAAAAACAACATAATCACTAAAACTTTATCTAAAATTAAAATGAAAACTAAACTAGTAAACTATAGCAGTATATTAATGATACTAAAATAACACAGACTAATACATAAGTAAAATCAATGTCTATTATTTAATGGACCTAAAAACAGTTGTATTTTTTTTAACTAATAAATACGTATTACATTAGTTTATTACACTTTCTTTATTAAATTTAGTGATTTAATCAATTTACTGTTGTATTAGTTTAAATGAAATTAAAATTTTAAATTTATGAAAACTTATTTTAATTAGTTTAACCCCTTAACTGTCATCCACAATTTTGAAAATTCATGAGAAAGTGCACTATACAAACTTAAATTATTATAATCCATGAACGCTTTCAAATACAGACCAAAGGTTGGTCTCTTTTTAAAGATGATTAGCAGAGTATTACAAAAGTGAAATGATTTAATAAATTGAAAGTATAACAAATGATTGAAGTTTAAATTTACTGTAAAGAAAATGTACAATTTTATTTTATTTTATATAAAATAAATATTTAAACTTAAACTTGCTATAAAATTAAAGCGAAGTTGTGTTCCAAATTTGAAGTTGATATTAAAAAAATTGAGGTTGTTTAGGCATTTATACAAAAAAAAAAAAAAGCCACCAGGTGCCACCCGAACTCCATTGACTTTTTTTTTTTAATGCATTTCTTTTACAAATCTATCAATTTCTCTCTCAATATTACTCTTTTTGTAAAACTCCTGTTATGATTTGTCATAGACTCTTGGTGCACTCTTGTCATAAATGAATCTATTGCTGTTCCTACATAATTTGTAACTAACAGTAATGGTAAAATATCTATTTAGGAGTCTTAGAGCTTTCCAGTGATATATAGTTTGTCATGATTACGTTAGGATTTAATTGTAATACAGTGAAGTATACGGGACGGTGACAGTTAAGGGGTTAAATTAGTTTCTTACACTAATAAACAAGTGTTGACTAATGGGGGCTCAGTGTGAAGTGTTGTGTAGAGTCTCTGACAGATGGATGGATGGATGGACAGAGATGCTGACCTGATGACCGTCGGCGTGATCTCAGCGCAGTAGAAGATGCTGAGTGTGCTGACAGCATGAGACGAGAACATCCCGATGATGGAGAACGCGTACGAAAAGCGCTGGTTCAGCGAGTCCCGCTCAGCTAGGACAACATAGACAATATATAATCATATATATATATACACTACCGGTTAAAAGTTTGGGATCAGAATGATTTTTTATGTTTTTACAGGAGTTTCTTCTGCTCATCAAGGCTGCATTTATTTGATCAAAAATACAGGAAACATTTCGTCACAAAATGTAACTATATTATTATCTAGCTCTAATCTGATAAATGTAAGATATATATACAATAAAAAGATGATTTTCTTTGAAAATTAGTTTGAAAAGCATTACACATGTAAAACTAAATTGACTTATTTTCTTTCCTCAAAAAAAAGAACATAAAAATCATTACTGACGTCACTAATATTAAGTCATAATTGATAGGTTTGAAAAAAAAATCCTTCTAATGTACATGTAACACTGGTGGGAATAATACACTGAATATAAAATATAAAAATAACATGTATATAAAATATAATATATGATAGCCTGTTTCCAGAATAAATGTTTTAAAAAATAAATAAAAATTCAGTGTTTTTTATAACTTTTATTAAGAATTATGACAAACATAATTTATAATATTATATATCATTTATAACTCAGAATGTTTAAACCGTATTAGTAGAAATTAAAAAGTATTATTGAAATTAACATTATTTAATGCTGGAAAGGCTTTATTGTTCATGATAATTGTAGAAATGTAAGAACAGAAATGCAAAATATTACAATCCAGCATAAGTAATTTTATTCATTAATTTTATTTATTTAAATATATGCATGAATTAATTATAATAATAATATATTAATTAATTAATTATAATAATCTTTATTACTTCATTATATTATATAATCTAATTTATATGCATTTAATCTTTTTTTATTTTAATAATTTTTTTTGTTTGATTAAAATAAATGCATACCTAAAAAAATGTTGGAAAAAAAATAAATGTAAATTAGATAAAATGTAAAGTATTTTTACTAACTATGCATGACAAAAAAACTTTTCTCCTTAATGTATATGTGTCATTTTAAATTACCTATAGTAAATAAATTAATTTAAATTTATAATACTATGTATCATTTATAACCTGAAATATTTCACATGCATTAGTAAAAAAATTAAAAAGTATTATTAAAATTAACAATTTTTAATGCTGGAAAGGCTTTATTGTTCATGATAATTCCATGTTAACTATTGCATTAACTAACAGAAATGTAAAGTGTTACTATCCAGCATAAGTACTTTTTATTTATTAATTGAATTTATTTATTTATTGAAATATATGCATGTATTTATTTTAATCATATTTTATTTATTTATTTATTTTAATCTAATCTGTATGTTTTTAATCTAGTTTTTGTTTGATTAAAATAAATGCATACGTAAAAAAATGATTAAAAAATTAAAAGTAAATTAGATTAAATGTAGTGTTTTTATTATGCATGACAAAAAAACTTTTCTCCTTAATGTATGTGACATTCTAAATTACCTACAATAAATAAATTAATTAAAATTTATAATATTATGTATCATTTATAACCTGAAATATTTCACATGCATTAGTAGAAATTAACATTTAATGCATTATTATCTATTGAAATGTCATGTAAGCTACAGTGCTGCATTAACTATGCATGATTATTGAAATGCATTGTATTATTTGACTTTAGCATTGTCTAGTCTCTTCTGTCACAACAATAAAATATGTAATGCATAATATTTTTGTATTACCTGCATCGTGCCATAGACTGTACTTGCCGATCACTGTTTTGGAGAGAGAAGACAGCCGTTAGTAAAGGCTCAGAGGCGGATACAGAGCCTGTGACATCATGTGCTGTGCTGTACGTACGGTTGAGCAAACCCAGCTGCAGCAGCGACGCCAGAGCCGTGATGATCATGAAGGTGAGCAGTCCTCCTCTCCTGCCGAAGCCAGCCACCACCGGAAACAGCACCATGCAGGAGGCCACGGCGATCGCCGCTAACGCGTAATAGTGCAGGTGAGACGCGCTGCCCTCCAGAACGCTGCGCGCAAAGCAGTGATGGATGCCGTAACCCGTCAACCTGAGTGTCAACAAACGCACAATCATTGTCTCACTCTCCAGAGTCCAAAGAGAGCATTTATAGAGCAGAAAACTGCAGGTGAAATCATCCAGATCAGTGCTGGGGGTCCGTGGACAAGTTTAGAGATAAATAATAAGAAATAAGATTAAGATAAATTGTTAAATAAAACTAAATTGTTCAAATAAAAACATAATTATATAAAAATGTTATTAAAATAAAAATATTTTAATCATAACTAGTTTTAATCCATTTTTTATTGTAATATTTTTATGTATTTATTTTCATCTGATTTATGTTTATTTTAATCTAATTTTATGCATTATTTTTTTAATATGAATCTAATTCGTGTGTATTTATTTTAATAAAATTTTATTTATGTATGCATCCCTTTTAATCAGTTTTTATTTTTTGTATTTAATTTAAATTAATTATCATGTATTTAATTAATCTTTTTCTGTTAATTTATACGCATGTATTTATATATATATATATATATATATATTAATCTAATTTAATCTATACATATACATTTATCTTAAAACATATTTATATTAAAATCTATATATATAAAATCTATTTTCATAAAACTTTTAAATTTACGTAAATTTTTAAAATGAATAAATAAATGCATACAATTCCATTAAAATAAATAAATATAAATTACATTAAAATAAATATATAAATTACATTAAAAATAATTTAACAAATAAAAATGAGCTTAAAATAAGTAAATAATTATTACATCTAACAGAACTGTACTATGAGAAGAAAAAACACAATAATGTAACTTCACAGAAACTATATTCCAAAAAAATATTTTAGATTAGTAGAAACTATTTCGTTATAGAATATATCTTAAGATAGGGGCTCTTTGCATGAAGATGATTACTTGAGGGTCTGCGGTATCTAAGATTGAAAACCCTGATCTAGATGAAAAATTATTTCCTAGATTTGAGCATGTAACACTCAAGAATAAATCCCAGAAAGCATGTCTAAAGTTTAGAAAAGTTCTACTTACCTGTTAAAAGGCACTGATAGATAAAGCCAGTACTAGTGAAATCTAATCTGAAGCAGCACTCACGAGTTGACGCACAGGACGACGGTGTTCTTCCACAGGTTCCTGGTGCCACTCAGCTGCGTCACGCAGAACGTCTTCGGCTTCTGCTGCAGTTCAGTCTCCAGCTCTGCAAAACCACCTTCATCATCATCATCATCATCATCGGGCTGCAGGTAAATCACACTCACAGCTCTGCTCACCTGACAGGATGCCGCTGGAGTCGGTTGCCGTGTCGACGCTGTTGCTATGGGCGATGCGGAACATCTGTTGCTTGGCTCTTTGATAATGCTGAGTGACCAACAACCAGCGCAGAGACTCCGGAAACATCCTGAGCGGAGAAACATTGCTGTTTTTGTCTTGTTTTTAGTACAAACTTCTAACAATTCTTGAATCAAGATACATTTACTTCAGAAGACAGAAGAAAAACAAATACACTGACAACATAGAATTTCTGAAGAAATGAAAAATGAGTGTAAAAAATAAAAACTATAATAAATTAAATAGCTGAAAATTTATGAATTAATTGATAAGATGTTCTTTTTATGAATGTTTTTATTGACCCTCTATTTTATAAACAAAAGATTTTACATAATGCTTGCATATCATAATAAAAGGGACAACAAACTAATAATTAAAAAATGATACAAAAATGAGTGTTTAAATTAACATCCAATTCAATAAAAATATTTTTGTTTATTACAGTTTAATAAAACCATTACAACATTATCCAGAAAAATTTAAATGGAAAACAACTGAATTTGGAAAAACTGATACAGACTTTACAGGGCACTAAAAACTACATTTTTGTTTAACTTTAAATACATTTTCGTCAAATTGTGTGTGTTTCGTGATTTAAAAATATTTAGAAAATTTCCAGAAAAATCCAGACACATTCAAATGGAATAAAAAAGGAATTTGGAATTAAAAATAATAATAATAATAAAACAAATTTTAAAAATGTGATTTTATAGTTAAAACAAAGAAACATATCTGTTAAAGGACTAAAAAAAATAATCTTGAATTCAGTTTTTCTTAATCATAAACTTAATTTCGATACATTCTTGAAAAAAATGACTTATTATCTTACATAATTCTATAAATAAGTAAATGTATGTTGATTTAACAATGTTCAGATGTTTGTACTGGAAACAGGACAGAAATACTGAATATGAAAATAATTTTTTGCAGTGCAGACACAAAAAGACTGGCTTGTAAAGTGATCAATCACAGTTTCCTTGTTTTTATGTGGATTCGAGAGGATTAAATGTGAAATAGATTATAGACTAGAATAATAAATGATTTTTATACAGAAAACACTCAAGTATATAAAGGAAATGTGGTCAAAATATCTGTCCGTACTAAAGTAATAATTATTTCACAGCCATGCTGCAAAAAAAGGCTTATCTTACTTAGTATTCTTGTCTTGTTTCTAGTCAAAATATTTTCAAATTCTTAAATTAAGAGGCATTTACTTGGTAAGCCAAACAACATGAGATATTTAGTAATGTTTCCAGGGGTAAAAAAAAAAAACTAAATTAAGTGCATTTTGCTTAAAACGAGCAAAATTATCTGCCAGTTGGGTAGGTATGAATTTTAAAAAAGAAACAGAATTAAATAAGTAAAAAAGAATTTTACTTACCCCATGCACTGGCAGATCATTTTACTCGTTTTAAGCAAAATGCACTAAATTATTTTAGTTTTATTTATTTTTTTATTTTTTTTTATAATAAGATAAAAAAAAATATAAAATGTATTTCACAGGGCCCTAAAATGTAATTGTTGTTACACTTTTAATAAACTGTTGTTAAATTGTATCTGATTTCAAATAGTTGGACATGATTTTGATTACTAGAATTAAATTAAATTAATTAATTAAATTAAAAAAAAAAAAATTGATTTAATTCATTTCAACAACTTTTAAATAAAATATGATAGCCCAACCAAATACAATAAACAACAAATTTTTTTTTGTTGTTGTTGTTGTTGTTGTTTTGAAAATTTAATGTGATTAAATCATTAAAACCAATTCCAGAAAAAAAATTAAATGAAAAACATGGTATTTTAGAAAAATAAAACTTCTTTCAAAGGGCCCTAAAATTTTAATTGTTGTTCAACTTTTAATGTGCTGTTGTTAAATTGTATATATTTCCTGATTTCAATTGATTAGAATGATTCAATTTAAATAAAATATTAGGGGGTGCCTAAAAAAGTAATTGGCCTTTTTTTTTTGATTGATTGATTAAATTAATTTAACCATTTAAAAAAGAAACAAATAATAAACATTGAGTTTGCTTAAAACAAGAAAAAAAAGTTTTCCCTTCAAATTCAATGCATTTTATACAGTTATATTTTTCTCATTTTAACTCACTTAATAATAATTGTTAAAAAATGTTGTTTTTTTGTTGCTTAGAAACAATATCTTATTTCGTCTGGCTTACCAAGAAAATGCATCTTAATTATATTAATTAAATAATAGATATTTTGACTAGAAACAAGACAAAAATACTAAGTAAATTAGACTTTTTTATATTTTTTATATATATTTTTTTTTTTTTGCAGTGCAGAAAACAAACTGGAATACACTTTTGCATGAGGATATCTAGTTTACTTGCTATAAAATATGAATAGGCCACAAACATGGTAAAATTCACCAAACAAACAAGTATTTCAGCTTGTGACTCACCAAACGTACGGCAGCATGAGCACAAACGGGCGATGATGACTAACTGATTGAGCGTCTCACCAAACGTACGGCAGCATGAGCACAAACGGTGCGATGATGACGATCTGCAGGATCTGCCAATCACGGCACAGCCCCTCAAGACCATCAAACAGCAGATCACCGCCAACGATAAACACCACGCCGACAAACACAACTCAAAAACTCAACGAGACCAAAGTCACAACCCGATCCCTGAGGAAAACACCTCTTTCATTAGCACAACCGAACATAACCATTAAAACCCAATCAAGAAAAAATACAATGATTTTCAGAGAGCTCTAAAATTTTAACTGCTGCTACTTTTAATAAATTGTTGTTAAGGTGTATAAGGCTCCTGATTTCGGTTAATTAAACATTGTTTTTAATAAAACTAGACATGATAACTAAAATTTAATTTAACCATTAAAATTAAATACACAGAATTAAAACGATTTCATAGGGCCCTAAAATTGCAATTGTAACTTAATAAACTGTTGTTAAATCATTTAAGTTTCCTGATTTCAATTAATTAGACATGTTTTTTATTAATAAAAAATGGACCCTAAAAATTTAATTGTTGTTACACTTTTAATAAACTGTTGTTAAATTGTATCTGATTTCAAACAGTTAGACATGTTTTTAATTACTAGAATTTAATTAAACAAATTTAAACTAAATGAATCCACAAAAAAAAATTAAAATCAAAAATTTTGGGGGGGGAAATAAAAAGGATTCCATAAGGCCCCAAAATTGTTATTTATTTAATTTTTTAATAAACTTTTGTTAAATTGTATAGGTTTCCCGATTTCAATTAAGTACAAGTTTATTTATTTTTTTTTTTTGATTGCTAAAATTTAATAATACCACCAAAAAAAAACAAAACAAAAAAAAATAAATATATATAATATAAAAAGAAAAATAAAACTTCTTTCAAAGGTCTCTAAAATTTTAATTGTTGTTCAACTTTTAATAAGATGTTGTTAAATTGTATGGATTTCCTGATTTCAATTAATTCGAATGATTTGATATTAGAGGGGTGCCTAAAAACGTAATTAGCCTTTTTTTTGGATTGCTAAAATTAATTGAAACATTAAAACAGAAACAAATTAGAAACATTAAGTGAGTTTTAAGTTAGTTTTCTTACACCAATGACAGATATTTTTCTCATTTTAACTCACTTAATATTAATACATTTCTCAGAAAGCAAGACTTATAAGTTATTTTACAATTAGGTAAATGCATCATGATTTAATACTGTTTGAAAACCCTATCCATCCTGTATAATAATCTGTTAGATTAGGGTGAGTGGATCCCAAATCTTGTGTTTTCTTATGTATGCCAAAAGCACTAGCTGTTGATGTGTCCGATGTATTTTAAACCATGAGCCAATATTGCACACAAATAAGGTTTTATGATCCTTTCAGTTTTTCAGTTGTTCACAGCGCCACCTTGTGGACTGGAGGATCTGAAGGATCACATGACACTGAAGACTTAAGTAATGATCCTGATCCAAATCAGATTTGATCACAGGAATAAATTACATTTTACAATTTACTCACATAAAAAACAGCGTTTTTAAATAGTAAAAATATTTTAGAATTTTACTGTATTTTTAATCAACTACATGCAGCCTTGGTGAGCAGAAAACATTTAGTTAATCAGTGTCTCTCTCCTTATTCCTCCTCCTCTCAACTCAGACAGAAATGGATCGGCTTCAGAGAGACTCTGACAGTCACACAGTGAATGAAATGAACGGAGTTCAGACCGCAGCGTAACTCTATTCACGTGTGAGCAACTGCTCCAAACCATTCCCAGTGGATCAATTTGTAATCTCATGAGCCGATATTAAACCAAGAAGAGATGCTGATTATTCTTTATATTAAACACAACAGCTTTCTGAGCCAAAACTAATTCTGTCAGAGTGAAGATGCATTTAGAGATACTGCATTTTGATATTTTTAAGAAAGCATATATTTATTGTCCAGCAGGTGAAAATGGTGATGACTGATTTGGCAAACACCAGTAATACAAGGCCGTATTTTATACTTTTATGAAAGTGTTATGGCTGTTTTTCACTCACTGTAAATCATAAAAACATCCAGTATAACTGAAAAGCTTTTGAGAAAACTGAGCACTGTAAACTTCAAATGTCATCTGAGTCTGAGCGAAGCAGAAAGTGGCTCCATTAGAGCAAATTAATGAACTCGGAGGTGTTCTGGCCATTAAACACACACACACACACACACACACACACACACACACACACACACACACACACACACACACACACACACACACAGCCTCTTAGCCTCTGAAAAAGCTACTTAATCAGCATCACTTAATGTCTGCTCATCAGAAAACCGCTTTCTAAAGCACACAGAGAATTAAATAGATCTCATAAATTAAAGCGTGCACTTAAACGAGAGACTGGGCTCGCAGCGACTCTCATGAAAACATGCCACATTTAACCCTAAAATCAAAAGAATATGTATGATATTTTGCATAGAGACAATAAAGCCTATAAAATAAATCCTCCAGATATTTTCTTTTTCTTTGCAGTTCTTATTCTCAATGGTTATTCTAACTGTAGTATTCAATATATGATTTTTTTGTTTGTTATAGATGTAGTATATATATATATATATATATATATATATATATATATATATATATATATATATATATATATATATCATTTAAGCATTTTATTTAATGTAGTATTTTTTTTATTAAAATATGGCCAGTATAACAAATTCTGACTAGAAAAAAAAACTATATATATTCTCTAAAAATGTAAATATAGTAAAAAATTGTTTTTATTTTTTTAATTATTTTTTAAAACTATTTTTTACTATATTTATATTTTAACATTGATATAAGAAATACATCTTTATATTTATATATCTTTTATTTGTATTATTTTTATTTTTATAAAAATCTAGAACTCTAACAAACTTGATATTGATGTTCCCAAAAAGAAGAAACAGTCGAGCGACAGAGAAGGACAGCAGTTTGTAAGTGTTTTTGCCTCGTTTTGTCATTAGACTACTGCGTGATCATCGTTGCTAGGGAAACTTTGCTTATATTCAAAAAAAAAAAAAAAAAAAAAAAAAAAAACCCTGGCTACGTGTTCTGTACTAGACTAACTGAGACTTGTCATAGCACTTGTATACCGTTGTCGCTTTGGATAAAAGCGTCTGCTAGTTCTACTGTTCTCATTTGTAAGTCGCTTTGGATAAAAGCGTCTGCTAAATGATTAAATGTAAATGTAAATGTAAAAACATGTGCGTGTGCGAAAGCGTGTGCATTTCTTCAAGCTAACCATAATTCCCTGTGTCTTTCTTTTGATTTTGTTGATTTGGGGGTGAAATCTGACCCGTACAAGTACATTCTCCTTTCTACTTGATGAAAACAGGAAGAAAAAGTTTGCAAGTCAAATCAAACTGTATGTTTAAACATCTTTCTGTGATCGCAGGACGGACTCATGTATATTCAGACAGACATTTCAATGAAATCAAGAGTCTGCAAAGATCTTAATAACCTCTGCACTGCAGAAAACAGAGGAGGAAAGAGAGTCAGACTCACTCAGGACGTAAAGCGAGAGTCTGATCGCCGCCAGACAGAAGCCTTCGAAGAAGCGCAGCGTGCTGAACATGGCCATATCCACAGAGAAGGCCACAGCCAAACCGAACACCAGCACCGACAGCACAGACACCAGCAGCACGGGGATCCGGCCCAACCTGAGACGCAAAACACTGTCAGAGAAACATCACAACCCCTCAGACACGCCAGTGTGTCTCTGACGTACCAGTCTGCCATCGCCCCCATCAGCAGGTAACCGAAGATAGATCCCACCAGCAGAGAGAACTTAGCGATGTGAACCTTCCACTCGCCGTCACACACCAGCGTCCACTGCAACACAAACAGAGTCACAAGATACACACCTGCAATACACTCTATAGCACTGTCTTTCTCTAAACAAGTCAAACAGGCCCACATATAACTAACTTTAACTAGTTTCTTACCAGATGTGACCCTCTCTGTGAAATCCAGGCTAAAGCCTCAAAAATCTAATTATGAGATAACAAGCATCAAAGTTTATCAGTCAGTAATAAGAATATCAGTGTTACATTTTCACACAATGTTCTTTACCTTATTAAGGATGATTTTATATAGAAAACAGTAAGTCACTAAAAAAAATGACTTTTTAGCTGGGTTTTTACAGACAGGGTCACAAATATGATGTAACCTGTTAAAAATACTAAAAAAAAGAAAAAACTTTAGTGATATTGTTTTTGTGTCAGTTAAGCACATTATTCCTTACTAATTATCATCACAAGACAAATCAAAATTGCAATAGGTAAAAAAACAAATGCATTTATTGAAATATTGAAAATATTTATACATGATGGTAGTATTTTTTTATATGTATTTTGTGTGGATTTAAATGTTTGTATTAGAATTTTTTTATTGTAATACAGTAAAAGCAGTTTGTGAAATACAGTTGAGAGTAACAGGAAATAGAACAAAATACAGTAATATTTCACCCTAAAAAAATTATATATATATATAATATATATATATATTATATAATATATATATAATATATATATATATATATATATATATATCTAAAGAGATTTTCATTTTGTGATATTTTCATGTCTCTTAAACACACTTCTTACCACTTATTATCATTAAAAATTATTTTTATTACAGCAATGTGTAAAAATAAATGCATTCTTTTTAACTATATAATACTTATACATGATAATATGTGTTATATATATATATATATATATATATATATATATATATATATATATATGCTCATTTAAATTATTGTATTGGAGTATTTTACTGTAATACAGTAAAACCAATTTGTGAAATAGTGAATTTTAATAATATTTTTATGTCAGTGAAGCCGATTTCTTACCACTGTTTATCATAAAAATCTATTTTTATTACTTTAATGTGTAAATAAATGCACTTATTGTCATACTTTAAGTTGTGCTGATTTAATATCTTGTATTAGAGAATTTTATTGTAATACAGTAACAGCAATTAGTGAATTACACTTGGAAATAAAAAGAATTAGAATTTAGAGTATGTCATCTTTAAAAACTAAAGTATAAAGATGTTACATCTTTTATACTATTTTCATGTCGCTTAAGCACATTTCTTACCACTATTTATCATAACAAAATACATTTTTACTACTAAAATGTACAAAAAAAAACACATATATAAAAACAATATACAAAACAATAAGATTAACAACATTCTTATATAGAATATTATATTAAAATATAAAAAAAAAAATGTTATGAATTGCAATGGATCAGGATTAGAATTAAACTAAAAGAATCCAGGTGCATCACAATAATAAACTTTTGGTGGTGAAATGTAAACAAATACCATGAAAATAATGTCACAATGCAATAAATAGGTTTTATTTTCTTAATGCAAAATATAATTAATTTATTTTCAGATGGAAAAAGAAAAAGAAAGCCCAAGTTTAAACACTAAGTATACAAGCACAAGAGAAACAGGGCCTAAAATACAAAATGCCTTCAACAAAACTCTTGCATGCCGAGTTTACAGTGACCAGTAAACGTGACTAAAGCTAGAAGTGAACAGATATCTTCTCACATCCTCAGAATGCTTCATTAGCATTTGTTTGCGCGGCCGGCAGTATGAATGAAGCTCTTTAACACACTCAGTGAAGACACTAGGCTATCGGTGTGAGAAAGGTCACACACACACACAGCAGGTCAGCAGGACATCAGGCGTCCGGCTATTCAACCAAAGACTCTAAGAAAAACATCCAGTCAGGAACACAGAGCTTTACATAATAACCAATAAAAAAATAATTATTCAGGAAAAAATCTTCTTCTTTATTACTGCAAAACATGAAAGAAGCTTCCATCCACAGCATTAAAGGAAAAAAATAAAATCAAAAATTTATAATATTACAATTCAGGCTTTTTTCCCCCTCAGAATTCTGAAAAAAGTCACAATTGGAAGAAAAAAGTCAGAAGTGTAAGATGTTAACTTGCCATTTTCAGATATAAACTCTCAAGTTTATGAGTTTATATCATAAATATGAGTTATATATATCATTTATATCTCGTAATTCTGAGTTTATATCACATTTCTGAGTTTATATCGTAAATTCTGAGTTTATATCGTAAATTCTGAGTTTATATCGTAAATTCTGAGTTTATATCACATTTTTGAGTTTATATCGTAAAATCTGAGTTTATATCACATTTCTGAGTTTATATCGTAAATTCTGAGTTTATATCACATTTTTGAGTTTATATCATAAATTCTGAGTTTATATCACAATTCTGAGTTTATATCGTAAATTCTGAGTTTATATCAAATTTCTGAGTTTATATCGTAAATTCTGAGTTTATATCACAATTCTGAGTTTATATCACAATTCTAAGTTTATATCGTACATTCTGAGTTTATATCATAAATTCTGAGTTTATATCACATTTCTGAGTTTATATCACATTTCTGAGTTTATATCGTAAATTCTGAGTTTATATCACTATTCTGAGTTTATATCGTAAATTCTGAGTTTATATCACAATTCTGAGTTTATATCAAATTTCTGAGTTTATATCGTCAATTCTGAGTTTATATCACAATTCTGAGTTTATATCGTAAATTCTGAGTTTATATCACATTTTTGAGTTTATATCGTAAATTCTGAGTTTATATCGTAAATTCTGAGTTTATATCACATTTTTGAGTTTATATCGTAAATTCTGAGTTTATATCGTAAATTCTGAGTTTATATCACATTTTTGAGTTTATATCATAAATTCTGAGTTTACATCACAATTCTGAGTTTATATCGTAAATTCTGAGTTTATATCAAATTTCTGAGTTTATATCACAATTCTAAGTTTATATCGTAAATTCTGAGTTTATATCACAATTCTGAGTTTATATTACATTTCTGAATTTATATCGTAAATTCTGAGTTTATATCACATTTCTGAGTTTATATCGTAAATTCTGAGTTTATATCACTATTCTGAGTTTATATCACAATTCTGAGTTTATATCGTAAATTCTGAGTTTATATCACAATTCTGAATTTATATCACAATTCCGAGTTTATATCACAATTCTGAGTTTATATCACAATTCTGAGTTTATATCACAATTCCGAGTTTATATCACAATTCTGAGTTCATATCACAATTCCGAGTTTATATCACAATTCTGAGTTTATATCACATTTCTGAGTTTATATCGTAAATTCTGAGTTTATATCAAATTTCTGAGTTTATATCACAATTCTAAGTTTATATCGTAAATTCTGAGTTTATATCACAATTCTGAGTTTATATTACATTTCTGAATTTATATCGTAAATTCTATATCATCTCACATTTCTGAGTTTATATCGTAAATTCTGAGTTTATATCACTATTCTGAGTTTATATCACAATTCTGAGTTTATATCGTAAATTCTGAGTTTATATCACAATTCTGAATTTATATCACAATTCCGAGTTTATATCACAATTCTGAGTTTATATCACAATTCCGAGTTTATATCACAATTCTGAGTTTATATCACATTTCTGAGTTTATATCGTAAATTCTGAGTTTATATTACATTTCTGAATTTATATCGTAAATTCTGAGTTTATATCAAATTTCTGAGTTTATATCGTAAATTCTGAGTTTATATCACAATTCTGAGTTTATATCAAATTTCTGAGTTTATATCGTAAATTCTGAGTTTATATTACATTTCTGAGTTTATATCGTAAATTCTGAGTTTATATCAAATTTCTGAGTTTATATCGTAAATTCTGAGTTTATATCACAATTCTGAGTTTATATCAATAATTCTGAGTTTATATCAAATTTCTGAGTTTATATCGTAAATTCTGAGTTTATATTACATTTCTAGATTTATATCGTAAATTCTGAGTTTATATTACATTTCTGAATTTATATCGTAAATTCTGAGTTTATATCACAATTCTGAGTTTATATTACATTTCTGAGTTTATATCTTGCAATTCTGAGTTTATATTGCAATTCTGGTTTACAAAGCAATTCTGAGTTTATTTAGCAATCTGACATTATCTCACAATTCTGAGTTTATATTTCATAATTCTGATTTTATATTTCATAATTCTGAGTTTATATTTCACAGTTCTCATTTATATCACAATTCTGAGTTTATATTGCAATTCTGAGTTTACAAAGCAATTTATGCAGTTCTGAGTTTATATCTCACAATTATTAAATGTTTCTCAAGTCTGAATTGTGAGATAAAAACTCACAATTACCATTTTTATCCCATGGCGGAAACAGGCTTCCATATGAAGTAGCCAACTTCTGTGCAAACTGAAATGTGCATTGAGCTCATTGAGATTCACATGCAGTGTTCATAGATGTTTATTTGGAGTTTCACAGAATGACTGTGACTTTTAAACTGTATTTGCAATCTGACATACTGTTTTTTCAGTCTTTAAGAGGAAGCAGCTGACATTAGTTGTCGGGCCTCAGCGTTATCTCTCTATACGTTGGGGTGAGCATTTAAACAGTTATCTGCACCAGTCTGAAGGGTGTGACACTGAATAATCAGTCTGATATGCATACTGTAGGTGAAGTGATATGCTCACAAACCCGTTGACACCGCTAGTTAAATACCTCATTTACATAACCATCAGTGATCAATGCAACCTTTCAGTTCCTTGATCAAACACCCTATTGAGTTGAACCTTGCTAATTAAATGTAAATCTGCAAAGTGCATCAAATATTCAGCTGATTTCATGCTAAACGTTTACAGATTCAACGTGCATCTTCAGTGCATGTTCGGTAAGGCCTAAAATGAATGACTTTATGTGATTTCATCTTATTTCTCATCAGGAGGAGATGGTTTTCTAGTAAACACATCATGCAGTATGCATCCATCAGTCATTTTAGATCCTTTATTTTCCCTGTGCATTGCATAGGTTTCTCTGTAAAAGGAACTGAAGGAATAGTGTGCCCACAAAATTTAAATTTTGCCGTTTTTTATCAGTCTGTCATTGGAAACTGTATTGAGTACTGAGGTCTATCACTCCAGACCAACAAGGTGCATGTTAAATATGTCCAATCAGCATTTGCAATGTATTGCATGAGGGTGAGTAAATACGACCGCTTCAGTATTTTTAGGTGAACTAATCCTTTAAATGGTAGCTTTCCATCCGCCTGAGGGAATCCTTTCCAAGAGCAAGGATTGACTTAGAATTATGATTTAGTATGTTATTATGTCATAATTTCAACCTTTTACCTATTATGTATTTGTATGTCAGAATTATGACATTTCATTCGGCTTCCATATGAAATTCAGTTGTGTGATAAACAGACCTACATTTTTCGCTCAACCGCCCCAGTCCCCATCCCCAGATAGCACACACACATCTGCAAGATGTCTGTCAAAGATCTGTAAAGCATCTGCTGTGTACAAACGTCTGACAGATGTCTTTCAGATGTCAGTTTTACAATCATAAACATCTTCAAGACAAATATTTGATATCAGATAGGAAACGTCCAATAGACGTCCAATATTGCAGATGAGCATCTTGCAAATGTAAATGCAGACGTCAAATAGATGTCTCCTTGATGTATGCGTGCTATCAGGGTCCACTGCTATTGTACAGAAAAGAGCAGTGCAAGTATTCGGTTAAACATATTTTTCGCATTCCGGGGGTGAAAAGAAAATCGTGCGCGTTTGGAAGGACGCGGGGGCGAGTAAATACGACCGATTCTGACCGATGACGGAATTTTCATTTTAATGTGAACTATTCCTTTAAATGGTAGCTTTCCATCCGCCGGAGGGAATCCTTTCCAAGGGCATCCATCAGAGCATCTTACCTTGGTGACCACATTCTGCTGCAGTCCCGACTGCAGCTCGAACCGCCACTCCAAGCACATGCACGCCGTTACGTTGATGCCCTCGGCGTCGGCAGCGGCGTCGTTCCCGGTCGCGATCAGATCGAAAATCTCCCGAACCGAACTCGTGCTGTTCTGATCAGGACGGACGCACTTTCTCTCCGGTTGACCGAGCAGAAAGTGGTCCGAGAACTGGCTGAAGGAGATGAGGAAAGCCGGGATCCACGTTAGAGCCACCAAGCGCCGCTGATACCTCCCAAACCCGCCGAGGAACGGCAGAACCACGGTGTCCACCTGCGAGAGCCGCTTGTGCGGCTCAGACTGCGACACACTGCCGTTCTCCGCCGGTGATGGGTTGAGCCCATCCAGCTGAACCGCATCCATAGCGCGTCGGGTCTTTGTCTCAAAATCACACTCACACACGCTGAGGTTCGGTGTAAATCCGGTCTGAACGGAACCCACTCTGAATCCGAGCTATGATAATCCAGCGGGCGCGATGATGCGCAAGGGGCCCCATAAGGTCTTTGTCGAACCTGGTGGTCACAACGCCATCGCCGCGCTGCACGATGCCCAGATTTGCGCGTCTGTGCCCGGTGGTCTCCAACAGGTCCGCAGGTAACGCAGCTGGCGCACAGGTGTGGCCCGCGTATCCATGCTTGAATCCCGCTGTTCTCACATCAGGGATGCTGCTGAGCCGATCCCACCCAGCGGCCGCGCACTAGCTCACAAATAACCCCTAAGTAGCGAAGGCTTGGTCCCTCAGCGCGCCGTTTGCACCGGCGATCGCGCACCGCACGCATCCAAACGCAAGCTCCGCCCCGTTCGCATGATCTGTCCTCCGGTGTGTGTGATTGGACGAGCGCAACAAAGAGCCTTTGTGTGGCATCTGCCCCCCATGAGCTCAGAGCAAAAACACTTCAGTGGCCTTCTTCTGTATTTATTGGTATTTTTACATATTCCGTTATTGTTAGTGTTGTCTGCATGCACCAAGGGTCTAACGCAATTTCAATTCTCTGTATGTGCTGTACATGTGGCAGAATGAAAATGAAGGAGACTTTGACTTCGACAAATGTGACCCTGCAGCACAAAAGCAGTCATAAGTAGCACAGGTATATTTGTAGCAATAGACAACAATAGCCTACATTGTATGGGTCAAAATTATCAATTTTTCTTTTATGCCAAATATTATTAGGATATTAAGTAAAGATCATGTTCCATGAAGATATTTAGAAAATTTTCTAAAATATATCAAAACTTAATTTTTGATTAGTGATAGGCTATGCATTGCTAAGAACTTAATTTGAACAACTTTAAAGATGATTTTCTCAATATTTCGATTTTTTTTGCACCCTCAGATACCAGATTTTCAAATAGTTGTATCTCAGACAAATATTGTCCTCCTAACAAACCATACATCAATGGAGAGATTATAAACGTATATGTACTTATAGCTATGCTTTATATGCACATTAGTATAATATTTTATAGTAGGTATAATGTGCGTTATGTACACTATCTTGTCAAATAGGTAAATAAATAAATAGACATGAAATATTGATTTCTAAAAGTCATTGTAAACTGAGTGCAAAGTGTCAAGAAACATTATATTATATTATAGCCTATTATATTATAATGTGTATTTATACTTTATAATATTTTGTCATATAAATAATTAAATAAATGTACATTCAATCTTGCCCCCCATGAGCTCAGGGCAAAAACACTTCAGTGGCCTTCAACAATTAGTGCTTTTTTAACTTTAGTGCATTTACGTCCAGTTAAAAAAAAAAAAAAAAAAAAAAAACAGAACCGATTACTCAAAAACCTTTGTTTTACTTATTAATATTATATTATAATAATGTAATGTGTTTTATAGTATAATGTGCATTATGTATAGGCCTACTGTACATTATCTTGTCAAATATGTAAATAAATAAATGGACATGAAATACTGATTTTTAAAAGTCATTATAATGTGAGTAAAAAGAAGAGAGTGCAGAGTGTCAAGCAACATTATATTCTAAATATATTATTGCGTATTATATTATAATGTGTATTTATACTTTAAAATATCTTGCAATATAAATAATTAAATAAATGGACATTTAATCTTAATTGGAATTTAAATGATTTTATCATGTGAGAAGAACGAGAGTGCTGGGCATTAAACATTATTATAATATAATACAGTATATTATATTTTAATGTGCATTATGTATACTGTACATTAATGTGCCAAATAAATAATTAAATACATTGAAATTAAATATTGATTTGAGTTTAAATGACTGTATTATGAGTGGAAATATTACATTATATTATTATATTTTAATGTGTATTAGGTTTATTATCTTGCCATATAAATAAATAAATGGATATGAAATATTGAATTGTAAAATTTATTATTATGTGCATTAAAAAAAGAGAGTGCAGAGTGTCAAGGATATATTATATTATATTATATTATATTATATTATATTATATTATATTATATTATATTATATTATATTATATTATATTATATTATATTATATTATATTATATTGCCTAAATAAATTATGGCATAAATTAATAAACTGACCAAAAATTATTGATTTGAGTTTAAAATATTTTATGTGAGAAAAAGGGTGACATAATTTAGTCCTATATTTCTATTGTAGTTCTTGCTTAGTCGTGAGGGTTTATCATGGACAGTTATTAATTTCACTTATTATAAATATTGTAAAATGAAGAACAAATACTATAACAAATCAGCTTTTAAAACATGTTTTGAAAATCCATGTTAGTTCATGTTAAATGTTCTCATCGCTCTAATGATTGCATGAATGTCACGCAATTAGTAATTATGTGTATAAAATAAATATCGAATTTATGATATTATTAGAACAAATAAACTATTGAGAATGCGTGAGAAACTGGGTCGGGGTTTATCGACCTGCCTGTTGTTTTTAATTGGTCATTTGCCATTGATAAATAGCAGTTCTCCGTATTTAACAGTTATTTGTTTATTTAATGGCTAATCAAATGTCTCGGTGTCGTTAGTTTATTAGACTGCAGCAGTGGCACCTGTTATTCTTCTCAGCGCTGGTCAGGATGAACCAATAACAGAGTTACCAAACAATTCAGTGTCAACAAGGACTCTGCACATCTTGCATAGCAAAACAAAACAATAATTAGATTAAGAAATGTGTGGTCCAAATTTGGCATGACAAACGGCAGGCTACGCATTTGCAAGCACTAGAGAATAACACTTGAGCAGAGAAGATCTGCTGCTGTTTGCTTCCCTTTGGAGGTGCATATTTCAAATGACCGGCAGATAGCGCTATATGGTAACAAGAACTTTACATCACACTTCTGGTTCAGTTTTGGCTCAAATGAGGACTGTGTAGGGATTTTTTCAAGAAAGTAGTTCTTGGGAAGTCAGGTGACTCTGGCGGGTCTCCTCCTGCTCTTATTGCGCAATAGTGGAGGCTTTTTCATTTTCTCCGCAGAGTGATGCGATTTCCCAGTAAAGAGAATATGATATTACGTGCCACACATCAGCATCATTTCAACATCATTCGAGGTTCAAGCAAGGTTCAAGATTTTCCACATTTCTATAAATGATCTTGCTTCGCAAAAGAGAAAATAACCTCCACAAACTGTTGCAGCAAAGCATGAAGTAGCTACACAAGAATGTCATTATATGGCGCGAGAGTGTCGTCATACATTGTTGACTGGAACAAACAAACTTGTTAATTAGAAACAGCTGTCAACATATTTTTGGTCATGTTCTGTATTTATAGACAGTGACTAGGGATAAGTAGTTCATTCTCTCTCTCTCTCAAAAAAAAAATTTGTTGTTTGTTATAGGCTTAATACAGGTCTACCTTTTGATTTATTTATCTATTAATTATCTATTAGACTATTGTTTATATTGGGGATGATTTCTAATATTTTTTGCTGTAATGAAAAAGCTGCTTATTTTAAATCTTAATTTACAGTAACGTGAATTGGTAACATATTAAAATAATTATAAATCATTAAAATAATTAAATGACATAAATCCCAACTACTGAATAATCTTTTTTTATTAACAATGAATCTACGTAACTCTACAAATCGACGTGCCGGGGTTTTTTTTATCAAATATTTTTACTCACAAATAGCAATTTGTATCCAATCAAATATTTAGAGCTTGACTAAATGTATACCTATTTTTATTAATTATAAAAAATTCCATGATTCTAAGATTTTATAAATTTTTATGACTTTTCCATGACTTTTAAAGTCTCTCATATATCTTGATTCTTAAATAAAAATGGCAGTTGTTAAGGGAATAAATTAAAATAAGATACAATTTCATTGTGTGTTATTTAATTGTTTTTATTTAGGATGCATACAATGCCATTTATGAAATTAGTCTCAGCAAGATAATGGAATTGGCAATTTTATTGCAAACATGTTTAATAATCTACTGACAAAGATTTAAGCATATCAGCCCCTGCTGGAAATATATATTTTTAATTATTTGCAACTTTTAACTTTCAAAAAATATGCTTAAAATTGTTTTAAACAACACACTTGTTAATTACCATGCATGGAAATTTTATGACCTCCTTTAATTTTAATAGCATGACATTTATACAATGCACATATAAAACTTGCACTTTTAATACTGTTGAAATGACCTTCAAGGTCTTGAAAATGAAAGGAGCCCTTTGTCCTTTAATACTGAGATCATTCAAATGTTCGTCCTGAAGTGTTTGTTGTCACCGATGGTTCTGGGTCTACAGGAAAGACGAGTCTTTCTCCTGAAAAGCCCTGCAGTCAGTTTCTGTCATGGAGCTGCTCCAAATGAGCAACATGATCTGCTCCAAATGGCACCTGGTTAAAGAAGTGGTAGAGAGGTATGTCAGATATTAAACAGGTTAACACAGGACACAGTTAATGCATGCACATTCAACTCCAGCTTTGCACATCTGCTCTCTTATGAAGTGATTACAGTGCAGTTTGAGTTGTGCCTATATATATATATGTGTGTGTGTGTGTGTGTGTGTGTGTGTGTAACCCTGGAGCACAAAAGCAGTCTTAAGTCGCTGGGGTATATTTGTAGCAATAACCAAAAATACATTGTATGGGTCAAAATTATTGAAAAAAATATTTTTCTTTTATGCCAAAAATCATTAGGATATTAAGTAAAGATCATGTTCCATGAAGATATTTTGTACATTTTTTACCATAAATATATCAAAACTTAATTTTTGATTAGTAATATGCATTGCTAAGAACTTAATTTGAACAACAAGCTCACTTCAATTTGAAAGATGATTTTCTCAATATTTAGATTTTTTTGCTCCCTCAGATTCCAGATTTTCAAATAGTTGTATCTCAGACAAATATTGTCCTCCTAACAAACCATACATCAATGGAGAGATTATTCATCCAGCTTTCAGATTATGTATAAATCACAATTTTGAAAAATGTACCCTTATGTTTTTTGGTCCATGAAGGTCACGTGTGTGTGTGTGTGTGTGTGTGTGTGTGTGTGTGTGTGTGTGTGTGTGTGTGTGTGTGTGTGTGTGTGTGTGTGTGTGTGTGTGTGTGTGTGTGTGCAGTGTGTTTCTCTGGAACTCGGAGTCTTTGATTGAAATAACTCACTCCACCTCTGAGACTCAAAACACATCACATTACAGAAGTCAAATGTGTTGTGGACGCCGTTTCTTCTTTAATAATGCAATCAGAACGTGCTGTTTGTGAACGGCGTGTTAGTCCAGACACACAGTCGCAGTATTTCACAGCAGGATGTGTGAATGAGTGCATCTGACCATGCGTACAGTCACTAACGCTCAGAGAGAGAGAGAGAGAGAGAGAGAGAGATTCACCGGGTTAACCAGCGCTCGGGGCACATTTCTGAACATGTTTACTGCGTGTCTCGGCATGACGCACATTCCTCCACATACACACACCGATCTCACCAAACCTCTGCTCTGACTGTCACCAAACGTATAATCAGAAGCATTCCTGAAAACTCTTTCTCAAGAACTGCACACGCTTATTGCTTAAGAATGAAAGTTGGAAAGAGAAATCACCAATGAGAAACGGTTTCTTAGTGAGTTATGACGTCTCCTGCTTCTCAGATAATTCTTCTGAGAACAAGACCCAAGTCTTACTGCACGTCAACTATAAAACTGGTTTCTTTGGTATTATTGCATTCTTTGACTGTACAAATGCAGATTTGAGGGAATACTTTATCTAAAAATTAGCATTTGCTGAATATTGACTAACCCTCAGGCCATCCAAGATGTAGATGAGCTTGTTTTTTCATCAGATTTGGAGAAATGTAGCATTGCATCAGTGTCTCAGCAATGGATGCTCTGCAGTGAATGGGTGCCGTCAGAATGAGAGTCCAAACAGCTGATAAAAATAACACTTCCTCCAGTGAAACAGTGCATCTCCTGTTGTCTCTCACATCAAAATCCAGACAAATATTTGTTTAGAGCTGTTTAAACGCTGCTTGATCTGTGCAGATTTCTCTCCTGATTCACACCAGAACACTTTTTCACTGGAGGAAGTGTTATTATGAACTCAATGTATTTTAGCTAAAAACATCTTAATGCTGGATTTGTTTCCTCTTTTGTCTTCTCCAGATGTTAACTGATGGACAGGAGTTGTGTGGATTACTTGTGGATTATTGTGATGTTTTTATCAGCTGTTTGGACTCTCATTCTGACGGCTCCCATTCACTGCAGAGCATCCATTGCTGATACACTGATGCAGTGCTACATTTCTACAAACCTGATGAAGAAACAAACTCATCCTAAGCTTGGATGACCCTTTGGGTGAAATATACTTTAGTAATATTTGCTGATTAACACACTCACATCGACTTGCTCTTTGCTCTATTAATTTTCCAGTACTCCAAATGAGGCTGTCATTCACAGACACTTGCACATGCAAACAAGTTCAGTCTATTTTTTCCGTGTCGCCTCCAGCGAGAGTGGACATGATAAGTATGAAGCATAACAGATGCACTTTCCTTTAAAATTCACAAACGCACAGACATGCTGCAACTCTTTTTAGTGCAGGTACAGTGAATTTCATAAAACCTGTTGTGATCTGAAAAATCTGGGTCATATTTTACCTCAAAACCAAAAGAAAACTCTTATATTTTGCAGCAAGAAAATTTATTGTTTTTGCAATGCGACACCATTTTCAAGACAAGTAACAACCCAATGCATAATATGCATAAAATATTTATACATTATTTGTTGCAATACCTATGAATTTAGCTAATGCAAATGATTGTATTACAGTAACAGTAATCTATTGAGAATAATTATTAAGCATAATGAGATTTCTAAAAGTCATATTTCATGTCAAAATGCAAAAAAAGAAACAAATTGTGTTCTTCGTGCAAAGTCCTTGTTTATTCTGATTTTGAGATAAAATATATGATGCAATCTGTTTCGGTGAGTTGCAGCTATCTTTTTGTAGCTGTAGGGCAAGAGACTCAGTTAACATAATCATATAAACTTACAGCTGGAATCAGCTCAAATGTTTTATGACTAACAAATTGCCCTAAGAGAAGGAGAAGTTTTTAATCAGTGATACTTACACAAATCCCTTGCTTTCTGCTGAGTAATCCGAGTCTCAACAGCATTATTATGACTCAAGACACAAGTGTGTCTTCATTTCATTTACATTAGACTATAGAGACTTAAACACTCAAAAACAATAAAATAAAAACCTACTTAATACAGCAGAGAGGAGCAGTCTTTCCTCAACACATCATTGGGGGGGGGGGGGGGAGACAACAACAAAAATATATAAATAAATACAAAAAAAAATAATTAAATAAATAAATAAATGACAAAACTCAACAAAATTACTAAAACTATCCAAAATTGTAGTGAAAACAGAAAATATAAAAATAAAATCTACTGTACAGTAATTCAAAATATAAACAAAAACAAAAATCCTGTTGTTTTTACAAAAAAGAATACTTTCATTTGATTTGCCTTTTTTACCCTTTAAAATCTGTACATTTAACAGTATTTTATGGTAAAAACTTACATGAAATATCCGGTTAGATATTTTACAGTTTTTCCCTGTGTGTAGTACAGGAACTTACAGGTTTTTTTTTCAAGCATTTTTTTTCCATGTTTTACTTTTAAAGATAACACTTTTTTTTTTTACAGTGCAGTCTATAAAATCAAACAAAATGACTAATGAATAAAACTGGTGACACATCACTCATCAAAGGCAGCAGACGGAAAAATATATGTGCAATCTGTACATGTGCAATAATCTGTCAATGATTAAACATCTACAGTAAATGTCTACCGGAAGATAATCAGAATAAACACCTTGAATGTATGTTGTGTATGTAGTGTATGTAACTGGCTTTTTGCTATCATAAGCATGTAATTCCAGCATCCACTAAGGACATCTAAAATACTGTGAGAACACTAACCTGCCTGATCCTCTCGATGCACAAAAATAACGTGTATTCATGTTTGCACGTGTTCAGATCTCTTAAATCAGGATTGGTGTATATGTGCAGTTTTAGAGGATAAGGACTGATCTAATATGCAAATAAACCCAATGGAAACTGGCTTGTGAAGCAGCTCCACACACAAATGAGCAGCATGCAAATAACCACCGACACTTACTGGAAAACAAATGATGAGCAATACAGACGAGACTAAGCAACTCGGCAAAAGATCCCAATTTAATTAGTGTTGTTTGCTAAATGCCAATCACCACTGTTTGCTCAAACAGAGATAGAAGCTTTGTTCAAATCAGTACTAAATTTTGCCATGCAACCTTATAATCATGTCATTAAATCCATTATTTTGTTTTTGAGGCTCTGCACAAACACCGGGATGGATCGCAGACAGGAAGTGGCATCCATATGAACATGCAGACAGGAAGTGACATGCCTGGAAACAGCAAGCACACATAACTTATAGGAAATGCACTGAAACCCTGTGCTGGTTTATTATTGTCTGTCTGGGGAAATCCTCTTGAAGTAACTTCATTGTGTTGCGTGATTGGAAGAAACTCAGGATGCAGTTGAGCTTTTTTCAGCAGGAAGTGAGTCAGAAAGACCCTCCTGATAAGAAACGCTCTCCATTATTATGAGAGAGAGAGAGAGAGAGAGAGACTCAGTGTGTTTGTGTTTTGTTTCCAAAAGCCTAAACTGATCATGTTACATTTCACCTGATACTCTGGTTGAACTCGCCTCTCTCTCTCACTCCATTGTCCGTCATTCCCAAGATTCAAGCTGCATTATTAGGTTGGTAAAAGCAATGCATTGTCAAATTGGGTGTTTCTTCCACTTTGGACACTTTCAGACATTTGGACTTAAATAAAATCTCGCTTAAAGTGCTGTATAATATTTTGAAGGATGTCCTTCTCCACTTCATTTAATTTGTGGTGGGAAGTACATATTAATTTGATAAGTGATCTGTAACTAAAACCATCAGTTTCAGATTGAAATTTAAATCATGTAATGTAATGTAACATGATAAATATTGTAATAAAATGTAATATAACATGATAAGTACTGGAAGTCCGGTACCAAAAACATTTAACAATATTCAATATTAAATATTTAACCAATTGTAAAAGATTGCATTGTATTTTCTGACCATTTTAACATACAGATGAAATTTAAAAAAGGAAACAAACATCCAGTACATCATTAAAAAATAAACATACAGGCTTTTAAAAAAAAAATAAATATATTAAAACTGTTTAACAATTTTTTTAAATGTTAAAAGTAGTTAAATAATTATCTTTCCATCAGGAGCAGATAACCAGTCCTTATCTGGATTATTAATTGGATAAGTGATCTATAACTAATTATCAGTTTGTAAACATCACTTTCAACTGGAAATATATAATCTATATATAATCTGATAAATATTAATAGTGTAAACAAAAACAGACTTTAATAATGACTTGCTTAAATATTCAAAGTTGTCAAAGTTACAACCTGATGTGAAAAGTTTGCATTGCACTTTTTTACCATTTTGAGTTTTATTACAGATGAAACTTTTCATTAATTGATTACGTTTTTATTGCAGTTCACTTAAAATGAGCTGCAAATGCATTTCTGAAAGTACAAACATTGTGTTTTATGAATTCATCTGAGCCCATAAATCTGCATGCATGATAATAGCAACTTCTAAAAGTTTTGTGCATATTTTTGAAAAGTTAAAAACAGGTGCTTAAAATATAAAACTAAAAGTATATTTTACAAACAGTGTTTTCAGTATTCAAGAGATTTTTTAAGTGCATCACTCTTTAACTTTAATGGTTTGCTTAAATATTCAAAGGTGCCAAAATGCATGTTGCATGGGAAAAGTTTCCATTGCACTTTGATTTTTTAATTTAATTACACTCTTAGTATAAAGTTTCTTTTAGCACTTTTTTATTGCAGTTCACCTAAAAGGAGCTGCAAATGCAAAAGAGATCATAAATCCACATGCATGATGATAGAAACTGATTTTTTTTTTTTTAAATAGTGTTATGCATATTGTTGAAAAGCTAAAAATAGGTGCTTAAAGTATATTTTTTCAACAATGTTTTCAGTATTCAAGAGATGTGCATCAATCCTTAACTTGGCTTAAATATTCAAAGGTGCCAAAGTACATGTTGGGAAAAGTTTGCATTACCCTTTTTTTGTTTGTTTTGTTTTTTTAATTACACTCTTAGTTTAATTTTTATTTAAGCACTTTTTATTGCAGTTTACTTAAAAGAAAATGCAAATGCATTTATGAAAGCGCAAACATTCTGTATATAATTTTTCTGAGCTCATAAATCTGCATGCACAATAGCATTTTTTTTTTTTTTTTTGCATATTGTTAAAAAGTTAAAAACAGGTGCTCAATTAAAAGTATATTTTTCCGACAATGTTTTCAGTATTCAAGGGAATTATTAAGTGCATCAGTGTTTGCTTAAATATTCAAAGGTGCCAAAATGCATGTTGGGAAAAGTTTGCATTGCACTTTAATTTGTTAATGTAATTACACTCTAAGTTTAAAGTTTATTTAAGCACTTTTATTGCAGTTCATTTAAAAGGAGCTGCCAATGCATTTATGAAATCGCAAACATCCTGTATTTGGTTTATGAATTCCTCTGAGCTCATAAATAAGCATGCATGATAATTAGCAACAAGTATGTCGTTAAAATAGTCCATAGTGCGTGTCACAGTGCAGAATGTGTTAAAGTTCTCTCTCAGGAACGCCTCTGGGCACTCGAGGGAGGGAGTGCTCAGAGGGTGTGACTTCAGATCCTAAACTGCGGCTCTTCCGCGCGGAGGCTCTGGACTGCTGGATTGATCTGAGCTCAGGTTCGCGTTTAAACTCCGCCGTTTTTCGCAGTCATGAGCATGTACGGCTCGCAGCGCGGCCTCAACATGATGGGACGTCGCACCGGATCGCGCAGCGAGCTCAACCCGTACGCGCGCAGCGAGGTTCTGGCGCAGCGGGGGAATAATGGTTTCACTCAGGACTATGTGGAGTCATACAGCCACGGCTTCTCCAGAGGCTCGATGAGCGCCGGCCAAGTGTGAGTAAACACCTGTTACTTGCGAGTTTACTTTCTCTTTCTTTCTTTCTTTCTTTCTTTCTTTCTTTCTTTCTTTCTTTCTTTCTTTCTTTCTTTTTTTCTTTCTTTCTTTCTTTCTTTCTTTCTTTCTTTCTTTCTTTTTTGTAACACTTTCTTTATAGCGTCCATGTAACCTAGGCTACATAAGAAATGTTTGCGTTAGAATGCACTATGCAAATATAAAATGGACACTAATGTAAAGTGTTTTTTTCCTTTGATTTTTGTTTGCAAAAGTTTCAGCAAGTTATACAAAAGCGTTAAAATACGAAACGAACAATGCAAACATGTTGCATATTTATTTCGTTTCAGAAAAAAATAGTTTTATTATTTCAAAAAGCACTGACATTAATGCAAGTATTTTTTATAGTCTGTTTTTGTTTGCAAAAGTTTCAGCACGTTTTACAGAAAAGTTAAAAGCTTAAAATACAAAATAAAAGTAATATAAAATGCTATTATATATATATATATATAATTTAATAATTTAAAAATAAATAAGAATTAATATGCAAATATAACATAGACACTATAATGTAATATTTTTTTCTATGATTTGTTTTTGTTTGCAAAAGTATCAAGTATTTTTTTAAAAAATACAAAATGTTTATTAAAATGTTTATAGAATTTCAAGTAATTAAATTAATTAATTAAAATTTATAAAAGTTGGTTGCAAAAGTAACATGGACACTAATGTAAAAAAAAAAGAAAAAGATTTAATGATTATTTTTGTTTGCAAAAGTTTCAGCAAATTGTATAGAGAAAATCTAAAAGCTTAAAAATCCAAAAATACATTTTATATACATAGCGTGAAACAATAACGTAATTTAAAATAACAAAAAATATTAATTTAATTATGCAAACAAGAGTTAAAAGTATTTAACAGAATTTAAAAATAAAAAATCATTAGTATGCACATTGACACTTTTTTATGATTTGTTTTTGTTTGCAAAAGTTAAAGCAAAATATTAATTTAATGATTTAAAACATAAGTTAAAAGAACAATTTAACAGACTTGCGTATGTAAATAAATACAGAGTAACAACTAAATAAAGACGTGCTTGGTACAATCAAGGTGAAACTGTATCATAATACAAAAGAGGTTCAAAGGTTTATAACAGGCACATCAAAGGCTCTCATATCTCTGTGTGGAGTCTTTGTCAGACAGGTTGTGGTGAGGATGAGGTGTAGTTGTGTAGATGTAGGCCTCTGCTGGCCGTTGGGTAACACAATCCCTGCTGATACTGTGCAGCTCCTTTGTTTCCGTTTCTGCACAGGTTTACATTGCACTTTCAGTTGGCAGAGCGTCCTGTAGACCTGCATGCTCAGTATTTACAGGATCCTGTGGGAAAAGGCACTGTCTGCTGTTTTCAAGCGCTCCGCACAAGTTCATGAATCAGTTGGCAGCTTCTGGTCATAAAAATGAATGACGACTCTGTTCAAATCAGGCACATCTGTTCATCTAAGTTTAAAAAGGGCTGCTTTTTATTTGTTTTCTTGCCTAATGCTTATTTGTAGAACTTTTCACCAGAACACAGAATGCCTAGTCAAGATATTATCAAATAAAATGTATATAAATGCAATTTATAGAAATAAATA
>NC_056616.1:24573572-24581072 GCF_018340385.1 Cyprinus carpio | reverse complement strand
CAATGCGATTCCACTGTTGCCAGAAATAGACATCAGCTTAACAGCACACAGATAAGTGCTGCTCTGTTCAGTCAGGCCTAGATAAAGACACAGGGTGAGTGTTTGCCAGGACAGAGAGAGCGAGAGAAAACGAAAGAAAAACTCTGGGCAGATGAACTGAATCTTTAGAAATTAGAGTGCGGCATCCTGCCAGAAAACACAATCCTGTACTGAGAAACTCAAATCAGACCCAGCATGCCTCACTGCTTGCCACCATTACTATCTGTCTGTCTGAGTCTCTCCCATGAATTCCTCAGGCTCCCGCGGGGGTCAATAACACCACACTCCCTCTGTCAGGAGCTCAGAGTTAATGAATCACAGACGCTTGCTGAAGAACACAGTGATTTTGAGTGGGCTTGAGAAAAAAACCAGACAGTGTCTGTTTTCCCAGTTAACAGGAAACCTTCTCAGAATGTCCTGTAAATATTCTCCCTAAGTTGTGAGCAAACAAATGTTATGTAACGTTAATAGAACATTTATTCAGAGTTATCTGGTCTTTACTAACATTCTCAAAATTTAAGTACCAAAATGTTATTTTTTATACATTATTAATGGATTTTTTTCTTTCTAAATGTTTTAGTTTCAGTTTAAGAATGTTACTTCTTGTTTCAGAGAACATTCAAAAGTAAGATTTCCATAATGTTACCAAAATGATCAAATGTTTTCTTAATGTTTGCATAAACAGAAAACATTTAAAAAGCTTTTGTAAATAATGTTTCCAAAACTAAATGTTTTTTTTTTTTTTAAGTTTGCATAAAAGCTTTAAATACATGAAGTGTTTATACATCATTAATGGAATGGTTTTTTTTTTCTGAAAAATTTTAGTTGGACATTCATCTAATATTAAATTTCATAACTAAATGTTCTCAAAATGTTAGCACAATAAAGGTGTTTATACATTGTTCATGGAATGATTTTTTTCTGAATATTTCAGAATGTAAATTTTTTTTAAATGTTGCTACTTTATTTGGAACATTCAGAGAACATTCAGTAACATTCATATAAAGTTTGCAAGAATTCTAAAATGGAATGTTCCTTTAACGTTTGTATAACATTTATAAAATGTAAAAAAAAAAAACTGGATGTTTTTCAAAACTTGTTAGCACCGAAATAGCATTTATACATTGTTTTAATGAACTGTTTTAGATTTTTTAAATGTTACCAATTGTTTCAGAATGTTCTGAGAACATTCAAAACTAACATTCCTATAATGTTTGCGAAATTATAAAATAGAATCTTCTCTTAATATTCACATAACCAAAAAAAAAAAAAGTTTAAACATTTAAATGTTCAGAGAACGTTTTCATAACTAAATGGGACATTAGAAAAACGTTCTTAGAGCATATTTTTGTTAGTTGTTTTAGTGTTGCATTACAAGTAACACAAGTTACATAATCAAATGTCTTTTTTCAAGTAGCTAATGAAGTAACACAATAATTTTTTAATTTAGAAGGAAATATCGGAGTTACTTTTTCAAATAAGTGATGCCAGTTACTCTGTTCTCCATGTATTGACTGACAGCTCTTGTGTTGCCATGTTGAGAGAAATCGAGAGTAAGTGCAGAGCGTTGTGTGTGCTGTGTGGACATGATCTATGAGATTAAATACAAACTCAGAATATGAAGCAAACCTGCAATAATTAAATATGTTAAACAACACAGATATCCTTTATAAGTATTTAATCCCATTTTATTCATCACTGTCTTTCGGCCTGCCTTTTAATGATCCAATTCAACCATATGAATAAGCAGAAATTATTTTTTATTGCTGAAGAGCATTGAAATTTCTTCTCCTGCTTGCTATTCTTCATGCAGTCCAGAACAGCAGAAAGGTTTGTTTGAGCTGCGCTCTCTACTGTACAGACGTGAAGTTACATTTCCTTCAGCCTGAGCCGTATTTATTTCACTTCCAACACTGGCTGCGTTCTCTAGACTTTTTATACCGTGGTAAATCCACTGCATACTAAGCAGAAAACAGTATACTTCCAGTGCAGACGGCTTTGTTCATTATAGTAGTAACTAGTTTTAATGCAACAAAACAAGCCGTGTTAAGTGTTCCTACTACTGCAACAATGTGATTTAAGCTGTGTGTGTGTGTGTGTGTGTGTGTGTGTGTGTGTGTGTGCAGAGGATGATAGAGATGTCGTCGTGGGGAGATGATTTGACAGTGATCGAGCAGCAGATAGCCAATCACAACGGGTTTCACAGCTCCATCCAGAGAAGTGCTGAGGTGGATCGAGCGCGAACGGAGCTGGTGAGATATACACACAAACCTCCTCAATGAAACAATACAGACGTGACCTTTAACACACACACACACACACACACACACACACACACACACACACACACACACACATCTGCTACTGGCTGCCATATCAATGCTGGACTGCTAAAATTATGGTCTGATTAATCTCATTTATCTGTGGCAGATTAATAACTATCCATCTTTTCTACTGTGCATTATGAGGCACCTGGTTTTCTTTTAAGCATATGCAATTTAGGATTAGAGCTTGTAGTGAGATTTATTACATGATTAGGTCATATTTACCTCATAATCATCATGTGTCTATATATATGTATATGTTATATATGCTGGATGCCCAGACACTGAAGACAACGATCGTGGCTGGGTCTTGATCTGGTGAATCTCGAGCTGTGTTCGAACTGTGTTCATTCTGAAAGCAAAAATCTGATGAGTGGATGCACCTGTCGCTTATTAATACCCGTATGCACGGGGACAGGCTCAGCATGCAAAATCCACTAACCAAATTTCATTGGCAAATTAATCAGAGTGGATTTAGGCTCCCAAGTGGCCTTCTTGAGCATCAAAACCTGTAATGTTGTCACGATAGATAGATGGATAGATAGATAGATAGATAGATAGATAGATAGATAGATAGATAGATAGATAGATAGATAGATAGATAGATAGATAGATAGATAGATAGACAGATAGATAGATAGATGGATAGATAGATAGATAGATAGATAGATAGATGCACAGTATATAGATTATACTGCACGTTATAGACAATATGTAATATATCTCATGTATATAGAACAATGCATCATGGCAGTATTTGTTTTATATTTTTCACCTTTTTGTTGCTTTAGTTGCGAGGCAAAGACCAAAATGCAGAATTGACCAAATCCTGTCTCAACAAACTGGAGCAAGAATGGGACAGTCTACAGGTGAGACCGGCTCAAATCAAATCCTCAAACATACTGCTAAACACACGTGCTGTGTTTACTTTCAGCTTTTATTAGCTACGAATCACGTTTCTTAGATCCATTTAATTTCCCAGTTGTTGGAGAGAGTTATGAAAACATAAACTGCGCTGATCCTCAGAAAGCCTCGTACCAGCGGAGCGTCCAGCTGCAGGACCTGCGTAACATCATCGAGGAGATCTTCGGGCAGATCATGTGGGTGAACGACCGAGAGGAGGAGGAGCTGGTGTTCGACTGGGGCGATAAAAACATCGACGTCTACATCCCTCAGAAACAGGAGAGCTTCTCAGTAAGAGCACACACACACACACACTCCTTCAGACGTGTGATTATTACTGACAATACGCTTGACTCGTTCAGCAGTGTGTGTGAAAACAACTCAAAAATGAGAGATATTGCCTTGGAAAAAAGCTGAAATAAATAAATAAATAATATATATACAGGTCAAAAGTTTGGAAACATTACTATTTTTAATGTTTTTGAAAGAAGTTTCTTCTGCTCATCAAGGCTGCATTTATTTGATCAAAAATACAGAAAAAACAGTAATATTGTGATATATTATTACAACTTAAAATAATTGTTTTTAAAATTATTAAACTTTAAATTATCATTTATTTCTGTGATGCAAAGCTGAATTTTTAGGATCATTATCACATGATCCTTTAGAAATCATTCTAATATGATGATTCATTATCAAAGTTGGAAACAGTTCTGCTGCTTAATATTTTTTCAGAACATGTGATACTTTTTTAGGATACTTTGATGAATAATAAGAAAAAAAAAAGAAGCTATGTTTTCAAAATATAAATATTTTGTAATAATAATATACACTACTGGTCAGTAATTTGGGGTCAGTATTTTTTTTTAAATAAAATCAATACTTTTATTCAGCAAGGATGTGTTAAATTGATAAAAAGTGATAGTAAAGAAAATATATTATTAGAATATACATTATTAGGAATTTTTTATTTTGAATAAATGCAGTTCTTTTTAACCTTTTATTCATCAAATATATTAGACAGCAGAACTGTTTCCAACACTCATAATAAATCAGAATATTAGAATGATTTCTAAATGATCATGTGATAGACTGGATGTTACATGTGACACTGAAGGCTGGAGTAATGATGCTGAAAATTCAGCTTTGCATCACAGGAATAAATTATTATTTAAAAGTATATTCAAATAGAAAACTATTATTTTAAGTAGTAATAATATTTCACAATATTACTGTTTTTTTCTGTATTTTTGATCAAATAAATGCAGGCTTGATGAGCAGAAGAGACTTCTTTCAAAAACATTAAAAATAGTAATGTTTCCAAACTTTTGACCTGTACTGTATATATACAGCTTTGCTCATAAGCTAAAGCTCATAAGTCACACGAAGGCAACATGATGCAGTAAGAGCTGGGGGGTGTAAACTTTTGAACAGGATGATGCTGTGTAAATTCTTCTCATTTTGTTTAACGATCATATTTTTTCAATTAGTACTGGACTTACGTAGAAGCTACGTAAATACTAACATGTTTCCCACAAGACAAAATATGTACAATTTACCCTGATCATCCAATTTAAAAAGCCTCTTAATGCATTCTGTTTCCTTCTTGAGCATCAGTACATGTTTTCACCTTTTGCAATAGTTGTGTGCGAGTCCCTCAATTGCCCTCAGTGTTAAAAGATGGATTTCAAAATCATACAGTCACTTTTGGAAAGGGTTCAAATTGCAGAGAATGCTGGAGAACCAAAGAATGTGTAGGAGCTGGGGGTTTTTCTGAAGAACAGCAGGTAGTCGATCTGTTCAGGACCAACAAGGGACTCATGAACAAAATATCACAAAATATAAAAACAGTCGTGGATCATCCAGGAAATAACACACAGTATTAAGATTCAAAGGTGTGTAAACTTTTGAATGGGGTTATTTTTATGAATTCCGTTATTATTTTGTCTTGTGGCGTACATGTAAACATCTGTTCTGTGAAATAGCTTATTCAGGACATTACTAAATAAAAATGACCATGCAATTGTCATGATCCCTCTTATTTTGTTTCAATTATTAACATTTTGCACATTCTGCAAGGGGTATGTAAACTTATGAGCACAACTGTGTATATATATATATACATAATAAAATATTTTTCAATACTGTATTTCAGTTAACATTTTATTTTAAGTAATGAAACAGTGTTTTTGTTTAGGGGTCTCAGCATAATAAAATCAGATTGCTGAAAAAAAATGCAAAGTGCATTTGCATTTTATATGCATAGCAAGCACCGATTTCAATGAAAACATTAATGTTTTAAAGAAGCTGAAGAGTGAATAAACATCAGTAAACTGGGGCACTTTACTCGCAGGTTAATTAACTCACCCAAATGCATCCTATATGAGACGTAACACTACATAAACATTATATCACAACTTGTGTCTGGACCGAATGATGCAAATGCACAAATGAACTTAAATGAATCTATAAAATGTGTGAAAATACTTGATTTAATTTTGCACTCATTTCTCATAAACTAAAATTAGTGTTTATTTTTATGTTTGTATTTTACCTGGTGAAGCACTTTGAGCTGTGTTCTATGAATGGAAAAACTCTATATGAAGTTTTACTGTTAATGAAGTTTATTTTATTTTAGAATGAAATTAACTAAGATTGAAACAATTTAACATGACAAAATATGGTGTACATTTAAATCACATTTCCATATAATGATCAAAAACTATGATTAAATAATTTTAAATTAATTTTTAAATGCAATTTAGTTTGTAAAAAATAAGAGCAGGTTTGTTTTTATTGTTTGGTTTGTGTTTATCTGCTGCGCCCTCTTGTGGACCGTGTTTGCTTCCGTAGTATTATCATGTCTTTTGAATATAATTCAGATTTTGGAGATATTTAAGTGATGGTTTTTCCTCAGGTTAGAAATTTAGGTGATAAAAAAAAAAGTTGTTTTGAAATGTTTCAAACTTTTGAAATGTATCAGTTTTCTGTGATTATTTAAAGGTTACAAAAACAACTAACTTCATTTTCACCCAAAATATAACATGATTTGAAAGTTTATTTTTAATATTCTATAAATTAATATTTTTTAAATATTCTATAATGTTAATTTAACATTTATTTGTAATATTTTAAGAACGTTGTGATTCCGATGTTATTTAAAGGTTACAAAATGTTTTACAAAAATATGTTATTTGAATGTTTTTGTAACATTCTAAGAATTGTCCAGTTTTCTTAATGTGAATAAAACATTATTTAAAGGTTACAAAAAATATTTTTTAGAACGTTTATCAAGTACAAATAACATCACAAGGATAATAAGAGAATGTTGTTTTAATCTGTGTCCCTGCAGCACAGAAGCAGTCATCAGTAGCACAGGTATATTTGTAGCAATAGACAACAATACATTGTATGAGTCACAATTATACATTTTTCTTTCATGCCAAAAATCATTAGGATATTAAGAAAAGATCATGTTCCATGAAGATATTTTGTAAATTTCCTACTGTAAATATATCAGAACTTAATTTTTGATTAGTAATATGCATTGCTAAGAACTTCATCTGAACAACTTTAAAGATGATTTTCTCAATATTTAGATTTTTTTGCTCCCTCAGATTCCAGATTTTCAAATAGTTGTATCTCAGACAAATATTGTCCTCCTAACAAACCACACATCAATGGAGAGATGATTTATTCAGCTTTCATATCATGCATAAACCTCGAATTCAAAAAATTGACCCTTATGACTGGTTTTGTGCTCCTGGGTCCCAAATGTTTAATAGTACTATTAATCTGTTATTAAAAAGTTTATAAGAATGTTCCATGAACGTTACTTTAAGGACGCTTGAGGGAATGTTGTGAAACTGTCCCCTTGTAGCAGGTCAGTCCTGTTGACGTCTGTTGAATGTGTGTTTCAGAAACTCATGAGTGAACTGGAGCAGAAGGAGATTCAACTGAACGTCCTCAAATCGAAGGTGGACAATCTGCTGAGAAACAATCACCCGGCGTCCGATAAGATCCAGGTGAGCGCGTCTGGCCTCTAATACGCTCGAACACGTCCTGCCGTGTTTCTGACTCAGTCTGTGTTTCTCAGGCCTACATGGAGACGCTGCAGACGCAGTGGAGCTGGCTTCTACAGATCACCAAATGCATTAACGTCCATCTGAAGGAAAACGCACGATACAGCCAGGTGAGATGGACAGAGGAATATTGGATTGAGTGCCCTAGTAAA
>NC_056616.1:24533572-24568572 GCF_018340385.1 Cyprinus carpio | reverse complement strand
TATCCACATTCAATACAAAAAAAATAAATAGTAAAAATATTTCACAATTTTACTGCTTTTGCTGTATTTTGGATCAAATAAATGCCGGCTTGGTGAGCAGAAGAGACTTCTTTAAAAATCTCACTGTTCCAAAACTTTTGACTGGTAGTGTATTTTTGCACGTTAGACTTGATTTAAGACATTATTAAGTTGCTTTTTCACTGTTTAACTGTGTTTGTTTGACGGCAGGAACTCTCAGTATTATGAGGCCATTCTAACCGTCTGGAATCAGCTGTACATCAACGTCAAGAGTATGATCTCATGGCAGTACTGTCTGCTGGACATCAACCGCATCAATTCACTCACCATCAACATGGTAATTAAAGAAATGTGTAAAAATTGTGAAATATTATTACAATGTAATACAGCTGTTTTCTATGTGAATATCTGTTAAACTGTAATTTATTTCTGTGATGCACAGCTGTATTTTCAGCATCATTACTCCAGTCTTCAGTGTCACATGATCTTCAGAAATCATTCTAATATGCTGATTTGCTGCTTAAGAAACAATATTTTTGTGGAAACTGTGATGCATTTTATTCTTCAGGATTCACAGATGAATAGAAAGTTCAAAAGAATGGGGTTTCTTTGAAATAGAAATCTATTGTCACATTATAAATGTCTTTACTTGTTTTGTTTCACACAAAATGTGCATTATCAAAGCAACAAAACCGATCAAAAACAAATGCGTTTTTGTGCAGCTTTCCAAAATGGGTCCGGAGGAGTACAACAGCATCATGCGAAGTCTGGAGATGCACTTCCAGGAGTTCAAGAAACACTCGCAGGGTTCAGAGCTGTTCGGGGCCGAAGATCACAAGCTCATGGAGAGCCAGTTCACAGGAGCCACGCAGCACTACAGCAAGCTGGTGGTGGATCTGCCTGCGTACGGTCAGTGTGCTCCGTCTCTCATTGTTTCTCAGGACAGATATGGAAACATATCTTAAAATCAAGATGCATTTACTTGAGAAGGAAAATGACTTTTTTTGAAAAGAGTTTCAAAATTAAGTGAGTTTACGATTACAATAAAATTTTTCTTACAGCACTTTGTACTGATATTTTCCTCGTATTAAGCATAAACCCACTTCATTTTGATCGATTTTTCATAATATCTTACAGACCTAAAAGGCATTTTTAGTTCTCTAGTAAAATATATTTTGATTTAATAATGTTTAGATATTTTGAATGGAAAGCAAGTCGAAAATACTGACTAACAAAATCGTTTTGTTGTATTGTATGCACAGATACGCAACAAAAAGCAGAATTTAGGGGTCTCAAGACATTTAAGATATTAATATCTTTTTCTTAAATAAACAAGTTTTTTGTTGTTGTTTTAAGCATTAATCTTGCTTTTAAATATGGATTTATTTGTATTTATATTAATAGTTAAAGTTTGGAATAATTGTTATTTTATTATCTTATTATGTCCAGTACAATAGCTAAGCTTCTTTAAAACAAGACAAATTTACTGATAAGCAAAACTGTGCAGGTAAGATATTACAGTTTTTCTCAGTCACTTTGGTGAATTTCTCAAATCAGAAATGAAATTCTCAAAACTGCTTGTACAACCTCCACATCATCTAGTCATTTATACACATCATAAAACCAGTTTCTCATTCTTATGAACAAGTTGCGATTACTTTTGTACATTCATGCACATTTATCTGCGGTTTCCTACTGTCACGGCGTGATAAAGGACAGGAGGCAACTGCGAGTAATAATGATGTTTATTGACACTATGAGATGATGACAGGCTCCTGGAGAATGACGCAGGGACTTTGATGGCAGCACAGACAGGTGAGTAGATTCCCCTGAGTGCGCTGATAGAACTGGTGAAGACCCGACGATTCCCTTGAGTGCGTTGGTGGAGATGGTGAGGAACAAACACTCCCCTTGAGTGCGTTGGTGGAGTGGGTGAAGGCGAGATATCCGTAAACAAGGTTGTAATCCAGAGACGACCGAACAGGAAACAGAGCAAGAGGCAGGAACGCCGAACAACGAGTAGACATACACCACGCGGACCTCACACAACGATCTGACAAACAAGAGACGAAAGACCAGGCATTATATAGGCTGATGTAACGAGCCGCACCTGCCGCTGATCAGCCGATCAGCGGTAACACCCACATGAAAACAATTAACATGACGTCACAACAAACCAGCAGGAGACGGTGCATTCATGAACCGTGACAGTACCCCACCTCCTAAGGACGCCTCCTGGCGTCCCCAGAACCCCTTACCTGTCGATTGTAATCATCGATAAGAGAGTGATCCAGGATGTCCCTAGCAGGTACCCAACTTCTCTCCTCCGGACCGTAACCTTCCCAGTCCACCAAGTACTGGAAACCGCGTCCCCTCCGTCTAGAGTCCAGAATGCGATTGACCGAATAAGTGGTCTCCCCATCTACGAGTCGCGGCGGGGGGGGGGAACCGGGGTAGGCGGATTAATGGGGGAATGAAAAACGGGTTTGATCTTTGACACATGAAAGGCGGGATGAATTCTCCTGTACGCTGGAGGGAGTTTGAGGCGGACTGCCACCGGACTAATGATCTTGGTGACAGTAAACGGGCCAATAAATTTGGGAGCCAATTTATTAGATACGGAGCGGAGAGGAATATTCTTAGTAGAAAGCCACACCTTTTGACCCACGACGTATACGGGAGGCCTAGACCGGTGGCGATCGGCTTTAGCCTTGGTGCCCCCACTTGGAGTAGAGTCTCGCGGGCTCTAGTCCAAGTGCGGTGACACCTCTGGACGAAGGCGTGAACGGAGGGGACCGCGACTTCGGATTCCAGACTGGGAAAAACAGGTGGCTGGTAACCTACACTACATTCAAATGGTGATAGGCCCGTAGCTGATATGGGTAAGGTATTGTGGGCGTACTCCACCATCGACAATTGTTGGCTCCAGGAGGAAGGATTCTTGGAAACCAAACATCGCAACACCCTTTCCAAATCTTGGTTGGCTCTCTCGGTTTGACCATTGCTCTGGGGATGAAACCCTGAGGACAGACTTACAGTCGCCCCCAGTAATCTACAGAACTCTCGCCAAAATTTGGACACAAATTGGGGTCCCCTGTCGGACACCACGTCTATCGGGAGGCCTTGTAACCGAAAGACGTGATCTACAACGGCCACCGCTGTCTCCTTGGCTGAGGGTAATTTGGGCAAGGGAATAAAGTGGGCCGCCTTCGAGAACCGGTCCACCACGGTCAAAACTACCGTGTTGCCCTGGGAGGGCGCGAGGGCGGTGATAAAATCTAGAGCGATGTGGGACCAGGGTCTCGAAGGCACCGGCAGCGGTTGAAGTAACCCATCAGGAGGTCGATTGGAAGTCTTACCAGTGGCACAAAAACTGAGCAAGCCAACACAAAACTGTGAATGTCGCGAGCCATCAATGGCCACCAGAATCGTTGCTTGACCAAAAACTTAGTACGGTTAACTCCTGGATGACAAGCCACATTAGAACAATGTCCCCACTGGATAACGTTGGACCGTAATCCCTCCGGCACAAATAAGCGATTCAGTGGGCACCCGGGCGGAGGCATTACCCCTTCTAAGGCAGTCTTAACCTTCGATTCGATCTCCAATGTGAGTGTGGAGACCACTAATGTCTCAGGAAAAAATACACTCGGGAGTGGACGGGCGTTCGGAACGGTCAAAAATCCGTGATAAAGAATCGGGTTTAATGTTCTTGGAACCCGGGCGATACGAGATAGTAAAATCAAAACGTCCGAAAAAAAGTGCCCACCGAGCCTGCCTGGAGTTCAACCTTTTAGCCGTACTAATATATTCTAAGTTCTCGTGGTCAGTCCATACAATAAAAGGAACCCCCGAACCCTCTAACCAGTGGCGCCACTCCTCCAATGCCATCTTGACTGCCAACAACTCTCGGTTACCAATATCGTAATTACGTTCGGCTGGAGATAAACGATAAGAAAAATACGCGCAAGGGTGGACCTTGTCGTCTGAGGAAGAACGCTGAGATAACACCGCTCCTACCCCCACCTCCGACGCATCGACCTCCACCACAAACTGACGTGATGGGTCAGGGGTTATTAAGATAGGGGCTGAAACAAAGCAGCTCTTCATTTTGGCAAACACAGCCTCGGCTGTGTCTGACCACCTGAACGTAGTTTTGGTGGAGGTCAAGGCGGTCAGAGGTGCGGCTAGTTGGCTGAAGTTGCGAATAAACCGCCGATAGAAGTTGGCGAACCCCAGAAACCTCTGTAGGGCCTTACGGGAATCTGGACTTGGCCACTCTATCACAGCCTTAATCTTCTCGGGATCCATGCGCATTCCCTCAGTCGACACGATATACCCCAAAAATGGAACCGACTGTGCATGAAACTCGCATTTCTCCGCCTTGACAAAAAGCCCATTCTCTAGCAACCTCTGAAGCACTCGTCGAACGTGCTGCACATGTTCCTGGAGAGAAGAAGAAAAAATCAATATGCCGTCCAGGTAGACATATATGAACTGATCAATCATATCTCGCAGCACGTCGTTGACGAGTGCCTGGAAGACCGCTGGGGAGTTGGAAAGCCCGAAGGGCATGACCAAATATTCAAAGTGCCCCCTGGGGGTATTAAAAGCGGTCTTCCATTCATCCCCCTCCCTGAATCGGACCAAATGATAAGCATTACGTAAGTCCAGTTTTGTGAAAATCGACGATCCCTGCAACCTCTCGAAGGCTGAAGACATCAACGGCAAAGGATAAGTATTCTTGACCGTGATGTCGTTCAGTCCCCGGTAATCGATACAAGGTCGCAGTGATCCGTCCTTCTTTCCCACAAAAAAGAACCCCACCCCCGCTGGAGAAGAGGAAGGGCGGATGAACTTGGAAGCTAGAGAATCAGAAATATATTTCTCCATAGCCTCCCTTTCTGGAACCGAAAGTGAATATAATTTGCCCTTAGGCGGAGACTTACCCGACAGTAATTCTATGGCACAGTCGTAGGGACGATGCGGAGGAAGAGAAGCAGCACGAGACTTACTGAACACCTCCTTCAGGTGGAGGTACTCCGCGGGCACGTTAGACAAATCCACCGCCTCCTCCTGCCACACAGACATAGAAACAGACGGACAGGCAGACACTAAACAAGACTCATGACATCCTTTACACCAAGTCAGAACATAGTTAGAGGACCAGTCTATCCTGGGGTTGTGGCGGAGGAGCCAGGGGTGACCGAGGACTATGGGTGCCAGGGGAGAGTCAAGGATGTGGAATGAAATGGTCTCCGTGTGATTGCCTGATGTGATGAGGGTGATGTCTTCAGTGACGTGAGATATGACTGGAGAGTTTCTGTCCATTGAGGGCGTGGACCGTGATGTGGTGAGGAAGGGCTCTGAGGGGAATGTGAAGTTTGTGTGCCAGTGTACTGTCCATGAAATTACCTTCTGCCCCTGAGTCCAGTAGTGCCTGACAGTTGTGGGTCTGTGCTGCCCACCTTAGTCTTACCGGAAGGAGCGTGGATGATGATGAGGTCTTCTCGGCGGAGATCCCACCCGATAGTAGCCTCATACGTACTACCGGGCCTGGCCTTTTACCGGGCAGGTGTAAGCGTGATGCCCGGTTCCCCCGCAGTAAAGGCAAAGGCCCAGGGACCTCCGCCTCTCCTTCTCCTCCCGGGGAAAGCCGAGCTCGCCCTACCTGCATGGGCTCGTGATCGGAGGGGCTGGCCGCGTCCCCGCCGCTGGACCGCACGTTAGGCTGGAGCCCCGATGTGGAACTGGGTAAGCTCCGCCTCTCCATCCGCGTCAGCCGTGCGTCGACCCGCAGAGCCAGCTCGATCAGGCCATTCAGTGAAGTGGGGAGGTCCAGGGCGTAGATCTCCTTCTGGACGCGGTCAGCCAGCCCATGCAGGAACATGTCCCACTGCGCCTCCTCGTTCCAATGACACTCTACCGCCAGGGTTCGGAACTCGATGGAATAGTCCGAGACGCATCTCTCGTGCTGCCGTAGCTCCGCGAGCTTCCTGGCCGCCTCCCTCCCGGCGACGGCCCGATCAAAGACCCGTCTCATCTCGGCGGAGAGTGACTGAAACGAGGCGCAGCATGGATCCTGGTTCTCCCACACCGCCGTTCCCCATAATGCCCGCCCTCCCAGTGAGCAATGTGAGAACAAATGCCACCTTGGCTCTCTCATTGGCAAAGGTTCTGGGTTGTAGGGAAAGAGTGCATGTCACAACGGGTCAAGAAAGCTCTACAATAGTTAGGCTCACCCGAATATGACTCCGGAATGGGGAGCCGTGGTTCCGGCTGGGAGGGGGCTTCCGAAGGGGGCTGCCGGAACGGGGCGGTGTGGGGCGGCGCAGTGGGAGCTCGTAGTAACTGAAGCTGTTGGGTGAGCTCGGACACCTGCGTCACCAAAGCCTGAACCGCGCGACCACCAGTGTCGTTAAGATTCCTCTCCTGGGAGTCCATCCTCCGAACACTGGCGCTGAGGAAATCCTCCAGAGCAGACGGTTGATTGCTCGCTGCCTCCATAAGTTGGTCAGATCGTTCTGTCACGGCGTGATAAAGGACAGGAGGCAACTGCGAGTAATAATGATGTTTATTGACACTATGAGATGATGACAGGCTCCTGGAGAATGACGCAGGGACTTTGATGGCAGCACAGACAGGTGAGTAGATTCCCCTGAGTGCGCTGATAGAACTGGTGAAGACCCCGACGATTCCCTTGAGTGCGTTGGTGGAGATGGTGAGGAACAAACACTCCCCTTGAGTGCGTTGGTGGGAGTGGGTGAAGGCGAGATATCCGTAAACAAGGTTGTAATCCAGAGACGACCGAACAGGAAACAGAGCAAGAGGCAGGCAGGAACGCCGAACAACGAGTAGACATACACCACGCGGACCTCACACAACGATCTGACAAACAAGATACGAAAGACCAGGCATTATATAGGCAGATGTAACGAGCCGCACCTGCCGCTGATCAGCCGATCAGCGGTAACACCCACATGAAAACAATTAACATGACGTCACAACAAACCAGCAGGAGACGGTGCATTCATGAACCGTGACACCTACATTATCAGTTGCTAATGTCACGTTGCTCAAAATGTATTATATAGTTTTCTGTGCAGTAGTCTTACCCCTCAAAGCATCTAGTCTTTAGTTCATCGTATAAGTCATTAAATGCAAAATATAGTTGTCATAAACTGCCAAGCATTTTTTTTTTTTTTTTTTTACACATTATTATTAGACTTTTTGTAAATTTGGCATGAATTGTGCAAGTGAATCTTGACTAATAAAGAGAATTTAGATCAACCAATGATAAAGCATTTCTCTGAAATAACTCAAAGGTTCATCTCATGAATCTTCAGTTGGGAAGCATATACTGTATAGACAGAGCACAACACAAGAGTTACAAATTCTGACAATGGACTTATTTTTTATTTTCATCTTTGTGCCCATATTTCTTTTTCCTTTTCTATATCACAATGACAGTGTAAAGTTTTAATTTTTTTTTTTTTTTTTTTGGTCAGACCACTAGTAAAAGTGTAACTAGGAATTCTATCCAGTCTTTTTCAATCAATATCCCACATACAGTAATGTGTAAATTTGCACTTTTGAAATGGATATACTGTATACTGTAGCATACATAAGCATATGGCATACTGTTCAATACAGTAACTGTCATCCAAAATGTTGCCATAGTTTACATCAGAACATCCTTCCAGAGTACGCTGTTATATTGACAACATGACTAAGCAAATTGACTGTCTTATCCATACACAGTGACATTTATTTTTGAGAGTGATATTTATTTTTGAGAGATGAACTAAGGATTTTGAGCAAGAGACTGGCTTTTGCAGGTAATCCATGGTGTTTTGCTATTTGTACGAGTTGTTTTGAGACATGCACTTACTGTTTTGCAAATGTCAAGGATGATTCGAGAAATGTACCAAAGCGACTGAGAAAACTGCAAGACTTGTTTTCACAAAATATAGTTAGAATTAGGTTTATTTTTCTTAGATTTTTTTTTTTTTTACAAATTTTTGTTGGTTAAAGCATAAAAAAAAATCTAGTGAGGTTTATGCTATAAGGAAAAAACTAAAACTACAGATTTTTTTCCTTTAAAGCAAATATATATATATATATATATATATATATATATATATATATATATATATATATATATATAATTTTTTTTTTTTTTTTGCAATTCTCAAGTATATATATATATATATATTTCTGGAAAATCCTGAAAATAATAAAATATTATTTATTAAAATGAATAAGACATTGCCACACTATGAAGAATATTAAGATATTTGTAATGGCAAACAAGTAAAAAACTATGAAGATCCTCTGCGTAACATCCTGAATGTGTTGTGTTTATCGTAGCCGTTCGAGGAGAGGGATCTGAATACGCGGCGGCCGTGAGCGTCAAACTGCTGAACGAGCTCAACACGCTGCGACTGAAGCTGGACGCCGCAGACTCGTCCCTCATCACGTTCCTCTACATCGCGTTAGGAGAGGACGCGCCGGAGGAGTGCGGACGCCACATCGCCAGCACACAGGTGACCACCGCATGAGCTCAGAAACACTGATCTCTGAGAGGTAGGGTGTAACACAGAGCGCTTGTGTGCAGGTCTTTCAGAAGGACGTGCAGACGCTGAAGGCCGAGTTTCAGAGACTGAGAGACAGCGTTCAGACCGAACTCAAAGACGCCACGGACAGTGATAAAGCTAGATACCTGCGCGCACAGCTGGACCTCATTAACCAGAGACTAGTTCACCTGGAGAACTACACGATTGCACACCTGCAGAGGTACTCAATACACACATAGAAAAGCTGGATTTTATTGTAATGATACAATACCGTTCAAAGGTTTGGGGTCTGTAAAATTCTTAACACAGAAGTCTCTTATGCATTTATTTGACCAGAAATACAGTAAGAACAGTAATATTGTGAAATATTATATCTTAATTTGTAATTACAATTTCAAATAAGTTTTCTGTTTGAATGTATTTATATTTATCATATAATTCCAATTTTAAAAAAAACTTTTGCATTTGAATATATTTTTAGTATAATTATAAGTAGGGTTGCAAATTTTTCCGGTAAATTTTCGGAAACTTTCACAAAATCCCTGGAAAGTTTCCAATATTTCTGGAATATTTCCGAAATTTGCAGGAATTTTTCCACCTTTTTGCAACCCTAATTATAACTATATATTATAATTAAAATTTCAAATAACTGTTTTCTATTTTATTTATTTATTATAATATAATTACAATTTCAAATTAACTATTTTAGTTAATACAGTATATAATTATATATTATAATTTTAAATAACAATGTTTTTATTTATTATTATTATTATTATTATTATTAGATTTATATTTTATAAAATTATAATTAAAATTTTAAATGACTTTTCTGTTTGAATATTTTGTATATATTATAATTTATAATATAATATATTACATTATATTATATTATATAAAATTATTATATAATTATTAGTATGTTATAATTATTATAATTACAAATATAATTAATACAATCTGTTTTCTTTAAAATATTTTTATATATATTTTAATGAAATTACAATTTAAAATAATTACATATTGTAATAATAATAATAATAATAATAATAATAAATAATTTCTATTGTTTTTTGTTGGAATATATATATTTTAAATTATTATTAAAATGTAAAACAACTCTTATGAACTGTTATGAACATTATGAAGGCAATTGTATTGGACGCATCAGATAAAATATCAGCTGCTGTGAAATACACCTATTAAATATTACACTTCACAGCCGTCCTCCGTGTTTCAGGTTGAATTCACTGAAGTCTCTGCTGAAAGATCTGCTGAAAGCTGAAGATGTGGTGAAGGTTTATGAAGCTCGGCTGACAGAGAAAGAGACGGCATCGCTCGACCCAAACGAGGTGCAGAAATACCATCAAGTGCTTAAGGTAATTATGTTTAGATATTTAAAAAAAAATACTACAAATTTTTAATTTTTTAATAAAAAATAAAAAAAAAGATTATAATTTTTTTTTTTTTTTTTTAGTAAAAATGAAGAAAACCCAAATGAGTCCTTAAATAAAATTAACCCTACAATATTACTTAATCTGTACTTTTTCTCCGAACCCAGAGTATGCGCAGTGATTTGGAGCAGAAGCAGGATTTGCTGAATTCACTGCTGGTCGATTTGAATAAGATCCAACAGTATAATGAACAGATGGATCAGGGCCGTTACAGGTGCATCATCAACCTCTCCCAGTACGCCGAGCACGTCAACCAGCTGTCAGACCGCTGGAAACGCATCCACACACAGATCAACAACAGGTCAGACGCTCCGACCCCAACAGAACGCCTGCTTTTCCGGCTGTAGCCCTGCATGAACTGACTAACGAGGGTGTTTTCTCAGGCTGGAGGATCTGGACGCTTACCTGCCGCATCTGCAGCGATACCTGCAGTCCAGTTCTCGTCTCGGCGGCTGGATCGACGAAACCCAGCGACAGATCGATTCTCAGCAGGCCGTGAAGACCGACGACATCACAGTTTACACACAACTCCTCAACCAACAGAGAGTGAGCCTGGAAAACATGTATTTGAGGAATCCACATTTGTTTAATTTAACTGAAGCTAGACTTTTGTAATGTTCTTTTCTAATGTATGCAGGCGTTAAACTCTGATATAAAGGCGAAGAGAGAGCTGTTGGAGACGGTGCAGAAAGACGGAGAAACCTGCATAAATGCCATCAAGGTATTCAACCTTCAGTTTCTTTGAATGTGCTGTCAGAAGATTTTGTCCCAATATATTAATTAAAACACCAAATGATCATAATCTGAGTCGTTTCTGTCTCTGAAATGACTTTTCGGCTTATGTAACCGAGGCCATGCCTAATTAACACTTTACAATAAGGTTTAATTTGTTTATGTTAGATAACATACACAAACAATTTAATTTTGTTAAAATTAAAATTTAATTAAAATACTAATTTTATTAATTTTAGTTCATGTTAATTTTAACATTTATTACATAACACATTATTAAAATCAAAAGTTGTGTCTCTTGATATTATTTAATCTCTTAATATTATTATTATTATTATTATTCAATAGACCTAACAATGAGCATTTATGTTTTTATTAACTAATGTTTACACAGGATTATTATAATTTAATAAAACTGAAACTGAAAATAAAATGTAAATAATTAACCAAAAAAATTGTTACCTGATATATATAATTTATTTATTTTTAGTACTTGATGTACTAAAATAATTAAAACTGAAATAAAAATGAATAAAATAAAATAAATAATAAAATAAAAACTATATGGACATATATATAAAGCTAATAAAAATGACAAAAAAAAAACACAACAAAATTACTAAAACTTGAACTAAAATTAAAATAAAAATGGAAAATGGAAACAAAAACTGATTCAGATATTAACAACCAATATAATAGTATCTCAGGGTTACTAAAATAACAATAACCTAGATTTTTTAAATACTGTAACAAATATATTGCTCATTGTTAGGTGATATTAGTTAATGCATTAACTAATGGGGCCTTTATTATAGTGTTAAGATAAATAATATAAAACATCACTGTAAAATGTAAACTACATTATCACCCAGCTGTGATCTGAACTGTGATTATAAGACAAATAAAAAAACAATTAAATTTAATATTTATAATATTTTTATGCTTTATAATCGCATCATGACTTTCTGTATAGCTGCTTTGAAGCCATGTGAAAAGTGCTATACAAACACATATGTAGTCATTCTTTTAGGCTAATGCTGTAGTTTGCAGATTTACTTATTTCAGATCTGACAGCATTTTTAATAATCTGAACTGTGTCCCTGTAGAATTATGAGCTTGAGTTGGCAGTTTACAGCGCTGGACTGGAAACTTTGCTTAACATCCCCATCAAGAGGACTGTGCTGCAGTCACCATCTTCCAGCATTTCAGAAGAGGTACACCTACAAACACACACTTTCCAACTCAACACACAAGCATTGCTGTTATTGCAGTGTTGTTTTATTATAACATACATTTTTTTCACACTTGTCTTTGTCCCCCAGGCCTCTTCTCTAAATGCACACTACTTAGAACTGCTCACACGTTCAAGCGATTACTACAAACTTCTTATGGCTTCCCAGAAGAACATGGAAGAACTGAAGGTATATAAAGACACTGCAGTTTTGGCAGAGCGATGAAATCAAGATTTTTTATTTTTTTTACAGTGAAATATTAAAATAGTAATATCTTATTTTGTTTAATATTTATTATTATTAATATTAATTTTTTTATAATCATATTCAGTGCTGGGTTGTAGCTGATTACATGTAATCTGGTAATCAGTTTACAAAAATTAAGTACTTGTAATTAGATTACATTTTAAAATACTTGTAATCAGATTATAGTTACTTTTTTTATCTGATTGCATGATTACATATTATAATAAATTAAATACATTATGTTTGTACTAAGTGTTTAATTTTGATTTTGTTGTATATTTTACGATTTAATTAATTATTAGCTTTTCATTAAACTCACAAACCCCCTGCATTTCCTTCATGAACCCCAGTTTAAGAAACCTTGACTTAATGTAATGTTTTATGCACTTTGTTGTTAATAACAATGAATGGGATATGTTCTCTTTTATATATATATATATATATATAGATCTATATATATATATATATATATATATATATATATATATATTTTTTTTTTTTTTATATTTTCTTTGCATTTTTATATGTATATGGTACAATATCATCATATTTAAAAAGTGATAAATGAGTTAAATCATAAGTAATCTAAAAGTATTTAAAAAGTAGTCTGATTATATTACTTAAAATGTGTCATGTAATAGATTATATTAGTAATTACAGTTTTTGTCATGTAATTTGGAATCAGTAACAGACTGAAATTTGTAAGCAGAGCTGGGTAGATTACTTATGAATTGTAATCGGTTACTGATTACAGATTACATGACAAAATTTGTAGTCAGTAATATAATCTCTTAGATTACACATTTTTGGTAACGTAATCTGATTACTTTTGGAGTACATTTAGATTACATTTGTGCTAATTTTTATTTGATATCACATATATTGAATTAGTCTAATCTTGTACTATTTTGACATATACAAAGAAAAAATATATTCCACAAAATATATTTAATTCACCAAGAAGAGCCATAATATCTTATTTTCCAAGTGCAATGTATGGACAGTTAATACTTAAAAAAATACTAACACTAATGTACCTTGCTGTTAGTGTTTGCTAACACTGAATAAAACAAAATCTAATGATTTTAAAGGATATTTACTTATAATTAAGTAAATTTAGAAAACAGCTAAATTACAAAAACCAATATTGAAAAACATGAAGTTTACAGCAATATTACTGCCAGGTCAAATATTTAATCTAATAAAACACTAGAAATGTATATGAATGTATCAATAAAAAACATAAAAAAATAGCTACATTGTAAACATGAATTTTGAAAAAAAAGAAATTCACACAGCAATGAAATTTCTATCCATCTCAAAACATTTTAAGTGCATAGTAACAATGAGGAAAAGACGAACAATATTACAAAAATGAATATTAAAGAACCTGAAACTCACAACAAAGTTAAATATTTCATCTCAAAACACTTGAAGTGCATAAGGTAGTAACAATAAAGAAAATTAAATAGGAAAAAAATAGGATTTAATAGGAAAAAATATAAATGTTAAAAAAAGGAAATTTAGGAGAATCAGTGAATTGTGAACAACTTATTACCATTGTGTTAATAAAATGTAATCATGTAATCCATAAAAAAAGTAACTGTAGTCTGATTACGAGTATTTTAAAAAGTAGTTTACTCTTATTACAAGTACTTGAGTTTTGGAATCTGATTATGTAATCCAGGTTACATGTAATCCGTTACTACCCAGCTCTGTTTGTAAGTAATCTACCCAGAATTGGTCGTGTTAATCTATATTTCACAAAGTTTTCATCCAAATTGTGCAGCTGAGCATTTTCAAATTGAATTTTTAAATCACTAAATCACAATTACATTTTCCCCCCAAATCATGCAGCCCTACCTAAACCTTCTTCAGTAAACGCAAAAGCCTTAAAAATGACCAAGTCTTTAAATGGTTTTAGGACTCAGACAAGTCAACAGACATTTTGGCCAAATGTCAGTGTAAGGTTTCATGATGCAAGTTTTTATTCTCAAGGGACTTGCCTGCTCAATATATACTTATGAAGCACAAAATAATGTATTTTAAAATGTTTTCTGCAGATCCGGAATACCAGGATTGAGCTTCTCGAGGAGGAACTTCAGCAGCTGCGAGATGCTATTAAAGATCACAATGCAACGAATGCCTCTTTGCAGGAAGCTCTTCTGAAATACCAGCAGGAGCTGAATGAATCGCAGACACACCTGCTATCTCTGGAAGAGGTGAAGAGGACTGAGACTTTAAAGTGCATGGCCACACAAGACAGCCTGGACTCTTCAACCAACCGCCTTCAAGAGCTAACGGATGAAGTACGTCGCCTCAAACTCCAGTTGGACGAAATGGAGAGGAAAAAGAAAGTCGTGGAAGAGCACTACACAATTTTGCAGGACGAACATGAGGAAACTATGCGCAAGAAACTCAAGGAACTGGAGCAGGCCAGCTGGGCCAAGATGGAGCTGGAAAAGACGGTGTCTGAAAGGACCCGAGAGCTGGATCGTCTGCGAAGGGAGTTGGAAGACGAGTCTCGGCGTGTCAAGGAGATGCAGGCAGAGCTGGCAAAGGTAAGGCAGGAGCACAACATAAAGATACGAGAGGTGAAACAGACCTACGAGTCTCAAATCCTCGTTACTCAGACCAGCATGCAGAAGCTTTCGCAGCAGAAGGAAAGTGATGCTGCTTCTATGAGTCTGGAGTTTGAAAGATTAGAGGGAGAATCTAAGGAGTTGAAGGAGCAGCTGCAAAGGCTTCGTATCTCCCTCGGCCAGGAGGAGGCCCAGAGGAAGCACCTGGAAGAGGAGGTTCAGAGACTTGGCGCTGTAAGTACAGAGGAAGGCCGAAAGAGGCGTGAGCTGGAATCTCAAGTCCAGTTGTTGTCTAGCCAGAAATGTGAAGCAGACAACAAAACGAGGGAGGTACAGGAGAGCTCCAGTCGGGCACTGCAAGAAAAGTGTAGTGAGATCAACCGTCTCACACGGAGTCTAGAGGAGGAGCAACGCCTGAAAAGATCTTTAGAGGCCAAGACCAGGCAACTGGAGGAGGAGTTGGCCGACCTCAAAACTAAGAATGAAAACTGTAATGTGGAGTTGGTGCAACTACGCTCTTCCCACCAGGAGTTGAGCCTCATCCGGGTGGAGCTTGAGGCCCATGCTCTTGCGAAGGGCCGGTCTGAACAGACTATTACACGCCTCCAAAACCGCATTCAAGAGCTCCAGGAAGAGCTGAAGCGACTGGAAAGTGAGTTGGAGAAGCAGCGGCAAGTGGTGGAAGAGGAGGCCAGCAAGCGCAGGAGAACGGAGGCGCAACTTGAAAAGAGTAGCCAGGCCATGCGGGAGTACACCACTACAATCACCACGCTGCGTAAGAGCCAGGAAGAGACCAATCTTGAGGCCAAGCATGTGGATGAAGAATGCAAGCAGTTGAAGGAGGCCCTAGACCGTGCCTTGAAGGAGCACAAAGCGTCTTCTCAGAGCCTGGCTGCCTTGAAAGCCGAGATGAACACTTTGAAACTACAGCTGACACAGGAACAGGGGCGCGTCCAAGACTCCAACCAGCGCTTCGAGGCCCTTCATCGCAGAATGGAGGAGAAGACTTGTGCATTAAACATAAGAATTGCTGAAACTGAGCGTCTGCAAAGGCTCAACGAAACTCTGACCAAAGATCGTCTCCGTCTGGAGGAGGAGTTGCGCTCTGTGCGTCTAGAACATGAGGAACTGTTCAAAAACAAAAAGCATGGAGATCGGGAACTGACTGAGCAAATTACAGCTTTGCAGAAACAGCTTGAGTCCAGCCAGCGTGCCGATGCAGAGCATGACAGGCTTACACGACAGCTCTCACAAGAGAGAGAAAAACTGCAATTGGAGATAGAAAATGTACAAAAACAAGCCAGAGAGGTACTAGAATAACTAGAAACTAGGGTTCTCAAGTTAAAATTCGTTGATTTAGCCAGCTGCATGCATCTCTCTCTCACGCTGCATGCTGTAAATTGTTACTGTCTTGACATGCAAAATATGTCCCCATAAAAATCTGCCATATTTTTGCATGTCTTAATGTGCATGTTTGACCTTTTTTCACACCATACCCTGCAGATTTGCACCTTACACGCCTCTGTAGTTTGCCCTTTGCAAGCTTCCATGCTGTGTGCTTGTTTTGCACAACAGCATACATGATCAACCACATTCAAGACGTATCAATCTAACCTCTATTGTTCGTGGCACCCTCTGTGATTTTGATACTTTAGAACAGGCGTACCAAACCCTGCACCTGGTGGGCTACTATGCTGGTGTTTAGCTCCAGCCCTAATATACTAACACACCAATACAGCTAATCAAGGTGTTCAGGATTACTTGAAAATAACAGGAAAGTGTGTTGGAGTGGGGATGGAACTAGAGGTCTTCTCAGGTCCTAAAATATGTACCTGACCCGAATCGACCCAAATCACTTCTTACCTGAACCCGACATGAATAAATTAATTTTTTTAAAGAAAAACCCAACATGAGACAGACCCAATGAAATTAGACCCGAGTCAGACCCTAGCCGACCTGACGGCATTTAATTTTGAACCTGAATGGACCCGAACATAAACGGCATGACGTGTGTACAGCCTGCAGCCCCACAGTTAGTCAGGAAAAATCCTGGTTTCCTGCTGACTGATTTGGCCGCTTCTCCATCACTTTGATTTATTTAACATTTATTCAATTTATTTTGAGGCTACTTTAAAGCCTTTTAGTGCCTGCCTGATGGATACAAGTTATTTCTGAGCCCGGCTTTCAATTGTGACCAGTGGATTTGAAAAATAAACGTGATAGTTTGATAAAAAATAAATCAATAGCCTAATAATTAATGGATTCACTAGTGTTGTCTGCAACCTGATCCCCAGTGAAAGGCTTCTGCACACAAAAAAGAAAAGCCCTCTATGAACAGGCAGCATAATGAAGCGAGTGGATTTTCCTGATGGGTCTCATATCTATAAGAATATCTCTGTGTGCCAGGTTACAAACGTTTGCTTGTTTTTTATGTGTGTTCCTCACCTAACACCAAAGTGAAAGTAGCCTATGCATTCGGGATAGTTTAAATAATTCGGGTATAATTGGGTCCATTTGGAAAAAGCATGTTTATTTTAAATTACCCAAGACCCGAGGCCGCTAATACCGAACCCAACCCGTGTCTGAGGTGCTCGTCGAAGTTTTGGAACCGAACTCGCTCGGGTTTTCGGATCCGAGTGGACCTGTGATGACCTCTAGATGGAACTAAAATCTGCTGGAAGATAGTCCCTCCAGGAGCAGGGTTGGCTATAGCCATGTAATTAGCTTGAAAACCAATCAGTTCTTTTTTGTAATCGTCAAAAATCATATACAGAATGATCAACTTTAATGATTAAACAATGATCTTCTCTTTGGTCTTTTTGTTGCAGACTTCTTCTGTGATCCAGACATCCCAATATCAGTGCAACAGCCTGCAGCAAGAGCGGGATGACTTCCTCAAGAAAATGGCCACAATGGAACAGGAAATGATGCGCTTGAAAAAGCTGGAAGACGAGCTATCCCGTATCAAACTCTCACTGGAATCAGAACTGCGACTCAAATCACAGCTGCAGGAGGACAATGAGAGGATCAAGAAGGATTTTACCCAATGGAAGACCAAATGTGCGACTCATGAAGAGCTGATTCGAAAGCATAACTCAGAGCGCTCCGGCCTGGAGAGCCAATTTAATTCTGTCAATGCCGAGATGGAGAGGCTGAGGACGCAACTGAAGGAGACCGAAGAACGCTACAGGCTGCTCTCGCAGAACTTGGAACGAGAGAGGGCAGAGATGCAGGCGCTTCGAGACTCGCAGCAGAAGGAGTTACTAAGACCGCAGCGGAAACCAGATGGTGCTACCAAATATACTCAGACAGACCTAATGGACGCCTCCTCGCTGGTCTTCGAAGGTGTCCGCAAGAAGGTCACAGCACAGCAGCTGCATGACTGTGGTGTGATTGACAAGGTGACATTTGAGCAGTTGATGACTGGCCAGAGAACTGTTGAGGATGTATCTGTCGACATCAGGCTCAATCTTAAAGGCACAGGAGCCATTGCGGGTCTGGCAGCAGGACCTAAAGGCAAAATGACCTTCACCGAGGCTAAAAAACAAAAATTGATTTCAGATGAGAGTGGAAATATGTTGCTAGAGGCTCAAGCTGCCACAGGGTACATCATAGATCCCAGAGCTAATGTGAGGATGACTGTTGAGGCAGCTTGTCTGAATGGACTTGTGGATGAAGCTGACAAGAAGCGGCTGTTGACTGCAGAGGCTGCCTGCGTTGGGTTCAGGGATCCCAAAACTGGTAAACTCTTGCCAGTAAGCCAAGCCATGAAGAAAGGAATAGTTAACCAAGAAATAGCTCTGCGTCTCCTGCAGGCACAAGAGGCGGCGGGAGGCATCCTTGATCCCATCCTTAGTGTCTATGTTTCCAAAGATACCGCCATGGACCGTGACCTTGTTGATGAAGATCTTTATCAAGCTCTAAATGCCAGACCTGATTGCTATATCGATCCCGACACTGGTCTACGTGCCAGGTACGTTACCCTCAAGAAGCGATGCAAGGCTGACCTCAGTACTAGCTTGCTCCTGCTTCCAGCTCCAGAGAAACCCATGACAGTACAGGGACTGCGCCATGAAGTTAGCGTCTCAGATCTGGTGGATGCAAAATTGCTGCAACCTTCGGACGTAGATCATCTGAGAGAGGGCAAGATTACCAGCCAAGATATTGAACACAGGCTCCGGGCTTATCTCCGAGGGTCAACCTGCATTGCTGGGATTTATGATGAGGCCAACGACTGCGCCTTGCCCATCTACCAGGCCATGAAGGAAGGGCTTCTGCGACCAGGCACTACCTTGGAGCTTCTGGAAGCCCAGGCAGCCTCAGGATTCATTATTGATCCCATCCACAATGAGTACCACACAGTCGAGGAGGCTTGTAAGAAAGGACTGGTGGGTGTGGAGTTCAAAGAAAAGCTATTGTCTGCAGAGAGAGCGGTAACTGGGTACAAAGACCCAGGCACCAACAATATGATCTCCCTGTTCGAAGCCATCGAACGTGGTCTCATAGAGAAAGGTCATGGCATTCGCCTGCTGGAGGCTCAGATTGCAAGTGGTGGCATCATTGACCCTAAACACAGTCACAGAATTGACGTTGATGTGGCGTACCAAAGGAGCTACTTTGACGAAGAGATGAACCAGATTTTGAAAGATGAAGGAGATGACACAAAAGGTTTTTTCGACCCAAACACAGAGGACAATCTGACCTACCTGCAGCTAAAGAGCCGTTGCATTCCAGATAAGAAGACGGGACTAGTGCTTCTGCCCCTTTATGATAAGAAAAAGATGCAGCAGAAGAACTCCACAAGGAAGAGACGAGTATTAATTGTTGATCCTGAAAGTAATAAAGAGATGACGGTGCGTGAAGCCTATGAGAAGAAACTCATAGACTACGAAACCTTTTTGGAATTGTCTCAGCAAGAATGTGAGTGGGAAGAAATAGTCATCATTGCCCCAGATGGCTCAACCAGTACAGCTATAATGGACATGCAAACAGGCATTCAGTATGACTTGAAAGAACTGCTAGCTAAGGGAGTGATTGACCAAGTTGTCTTTGATAAGTATCACTCAGGAAATCTCACCATTACAGAGCTTGCATATATGATCACCAACAAGACAAAGACCCTCAGCAAACCACTCCGCTCCTCTGTCGCCTCATCATCTTTCGCATCCCAGACGACAATGAAAAGCCACATAATTAAAACTGAAACTGTTAAATCAGTCGAGAGTGTCTCCACTCGAGAAACCATTCAAGATCCATCCTCAACAAACACCGCCAAGCATATTTCCAGCATGTCAATCAAACTGACCCCGTTAGTAGAAACGATTGAAGAACAGAATCCAGTAGGAGCGGTTTTTGACACAGAGAAGCTGGAGAAGATCAGCATATGTGACGCTCTGAAGCGAGGAATCATCGATTCCATCACAGCACAACGGCTCCTCGAGGCTCAAGCTTGCACAGGAGGGATTGTGAGCCCTGAAAACGGTCGCCGTATTTCTATTCAAGAAGCAACCCGACTTGGAGTCCTTGATGACGAAATGGCCAACAGGATAAAACCTGCCCAAAAAGCGTATATTGGTTTCGAAGACGTGAAAACCAAGCGTAAGATGTCAGCCGCCGAGGCCGTCAAGGAAAAATGGCTGCCGTACGAAGCTGGCCAGCGCTTCCTTGAATTCCAGTATTTAACCGGTGGGCTGTTCGACCCAGAGCTTGGGTGCAGACGTTCACTTGAGGAGGCTTTGCAGCTCGGCTGGCTGGACATGAGAGCGGCTCAGAAGCTCCAGGATACGCGCCACCACCCCAAGACCCTCACCTGCCCCAAGACCAAGCTGAGGATATCCTACAAGGAGGCTCTGGAAGGTTGCATGACCGAGGAGAACACGGGTGTCCGCATGCTTCCCGCCTCCACGGTTTCATCACGTGGCATCAGCAGCCCCTACAACCTCTCGAATCCAGGATCTGCCTCAGGCTCTCGAAGCGGATCCCGTAGGGGCAGCGTAGACTACAGCTTATCCCCCACTTCTTCTTCCAAATACAGCAGCTTTAGCTACAGCAAAACCTCTTTCAGCTCCAGATCGCTCTCTTAAACAATCATTTTCAAACAATCAATAACGCTCTTTCTGATTCTGATTTTGTACTGTGCAATGTTATATAACACAATTATCCATCAAAGTATTTTAAGATAACAATATGAGAAAATCAGTAACATTTATTATTGGAAATGTGGATTGTGTTCTAAACTAATCAGCGTTTTTTTTTTAAACCACCTTGTTTGGAAAACTAAAGAAGAACCAGTAGCATTTAGTGTTCCTTAAATCTATATTGAATGTATTAAAAAATAATAATAATAATAATAATTTTGCCTGCTTAATCACATTATGGGGGTTTATCTGCTTTTGAATTTTATTAAACAGATGAAAGTTGTTTAATAACACTAGATTTTGAGTAAATATGTCACTTTCCTGATTTGTTTTTACACTAATACTGTTGAATTGCTGTAGTTTTTCTTAAAGTTTCAGTGCCTTCGCTTTACCTTTGTACTAGCCTGAATTACTCTGTGAAGTTGATTGCTAACACTGTGTCTGACATTTTTCTTACAGTTTTATTACTCAAATAAAGAAAGACCACAAATTTACAGTAAGACTCCTATGAAGAATTATTACTACGGTTTGATTTTATATATAAAATATTATATTTAGGAGTTATTTCATGCCTAAAACAATCAAATCCACGCCTGACTTCAAAATATTTACTTTAGAACTTCAAATTTGTACATTAATACTTTTAATTCCATTCAGTATTATTATTGATTACAATTAAAGATCTAAGTGCATGTTAAAGCAACACTATGTAACTTTTTCTGTTTTCAAAATTTGCTAAATGTATATAATGAGAGAATAATCTACCAAACCGCCTTTTTGTCTTATCCCAAATCACTACGGTACATTTATAATAATTGATTATTTTTGGACTATTTAGCCTGTTCGGCTCGTAACCGCTGCGGAGTAACACATACCTGCGTGAATCGCCATAGACATAAACTAGGAGAAGTAGCTCCGGTTAAAAAGTTCTTCCGCGGGATGCGTGCAGTTCTGTTTATGAACCGCTAGAGCGCTAACATTTACATAATATAGTGTTGCTTTAAAGCGGAAATAAGCACCCTGTTTTATAAAGATGTGAAATTATTTCACGAGTACTAACATCATATATTATTATTATTATTAAAGATAACAAATGATAAAAAAAAAAAAAAATAGCACCCTGGCTGACCTCTGCTGCTAACCAGCTCCAAGCTAACAAACTTAATTAAATTAACTTAATTAAATTAAATGAAAAAAAAGGGCATCACAAGCATATTTTAAATTAATTTAGCAGAGAAACAGTACTTTGGGCTTTTTATGATTTTTTTAAAGACTATAGATTCTAAATAAGTTTTAAAGGCTGACTTTTATTATGTCTATGGTAGCTGAGCCGAGTGCGCGCCTCCTGCTGGACTCGCGCGGAGGTACAACAACACGAGGACGTGAATTACTTCCTGTGTCACAGGACTCCAGACAGCCGCGTTCACAGACGTATACATATGCAGTCTCTCATTTAAGTATTAAAGCTAATAATTCCGCATTTATGTACTAAATGTGAACTCCAGTCAGATGTTTGATTGATAAACTGCGTGAAGAATCTCTCAGCTGAGGAAAACCGCGGAGGCCCGCTGAGATCTGCGCTCTGAGGTAAATAAACGGTCATTTTTTTAAAAATCTCTAACGTTAAAACATTGTTTACGATAAATACACAGCAGATATGTCTCACATAAACATACTGTTGTAGCTTGTATTTTATGAAAATGTTAATGTTACGATTCAAAATAATCTAACTTATTAGAGAACCGTTGAATTGTAATGTATTACTATTTATTACATTACAATTAATAAACTAGTAACGTTATAGTATTATATCTTCTTTGAAGGAAGGAAAGGTAACGTTACGTTAATCAATAGTGTAGTTAACTAATGTGATCCCTTTGTTGTTTTGAAGTAAACTGTGACTCTGGTCTGCTCTGGTGTTGTTTACTACAGTAATATTATGGTAAATATGGTGAAGTGTGATCAGCGGTGTGTGTAAATCATGGTGTTTTTCTGTTTCAGCTTCACATCGGTGATCATGGCTGATGATCCTCAGAGGAACTTCCGCTCGGCGTATTACGAGAAGGTGGGTTTCAGAGGAGTGGAGGAGAAGAAATCACTGGAGATCCTGCTGAAGGACAATCCTCTGGGTAACAGAGCACAATACTCCTTCTACAGACTCACCGTTATTCTTACTGTTTTCAAATGTGTTCGTTCATTCATTCATTCAAAAATAACAGGTATTTAATTATTTGTTATTTTATATTACATTGGTTTAAGTGTTCGTTAAACAGATTTTTACTTATTTTTTCTCTTCTTCTTCTTCTTCTTCTTCTTCTTCTTCTTCTTCTTCTTCTTCTTCTTCTTATTATTATTATTTACATTTTATGCATTTTTAATGTTGGTTTAAGAGTTGAATTATCATTTAGAAACAATATTTTACTTTTTAATAGTATAATAAAAAATAACAGTATTATTTTTGATCTTATAATAATAATAATAATATAAAATAATTGTTTCTTAATATTATTATTGTTGTTGTTGATGTTAGTAATTTATTAATAAGTCATACTCAGTTTTGGTGTAGTAATCATGCAAAATTGGTTTTTAACTTTTTTAAGACAATAAATAATAATTGTTATTATTATTTTTGTTATTAATAATACAAAATTGTAACATTTAGACAACATAAAATAAGTTATAATTTTTATTTTTATTGTTGGTGTTCAGTTACCAAGCAGAACAGATTTTTTTTTTCTTTTGACACTATAATAAAAACAATAAAAAATAACTATTATTAATAACAATACATTTATATATTATTAATTATTTTTATTGTTGGATTAAGTGTTCATTAATCATATAGGATAGATTTACTTTTTCAACACAATAATAAATAATAATAATAATTATTATTATTATTATTTATTTTAATACACTGTTCAGTAACCATGAAGAACTTTTTTTCTCTTTTGACTCAATAATGATAATAATAGTTGTTTTTATTTTTTAAATATTGGTTTAAATGTTCAATAACCAAGCATTTCAGCTCAGTAATAAATAATAATAATAACTTTCTTCTTCTTCTTCTTCTTCTTCTTCTTCTTCTTCTTCTTCTTATTATTATTATTATTATTATTATTATTATATACAGTAGTATTTATTATTTTTCATCTTTGTTTAGGTTTATGTGGAACTGTGAAATGCTATATATCGCTCAGTTGAGAACAAATGGCTGTGATATAAGTTCTCTCGCTCCTTCAGTCAGTTTTGTTGCTGTTGTTTTCAGATGTGGAGAAGTTGAGCACCTTCAGTCAGAGGTTTCCTCTGCCCTCCATGTACCGGATACACGTGTGGAAAGTCCTGCTGGGTGAGAACATGAATTATCATTCACAAACTGATTAGAGCACTAGTATTTCCAGCAGCTAAAAATGGTTTCAAGTCGGTTATTTCTATCTTTTGCTGTAGTGAGTCAGTAGGAAATATCAGTTTACATTTCCAAACATTCATTTAGTCACTGATTGTAATAATGCAGTGAGATTTTGCAAAGCCTGTAAAGCTATAGTGCTTTTTAACGTTTAGTCACTTGTGTAAAAATGCGGTAAAATGAGGATGCTGTCAAAAATAATGCCATAAATAGATTTTCTTTATCAATTAACTTAATGAAATCAACATTTGTTGTGAGCATCCATTGTGTTTAAAGCAGCTTTTCACTTTTTCACTTGAGCAGAGTTTCTTGAAGCGTCTCGGAGACACAGTTCTTCTGGATTGAGTTTCTTCACGTCACTCCAGACAGACTGATGATGATCAGATCACATCTCTCTTCAAATCTCACTGCATTATTACAATTAATGACTAAATGAATGTTTGGAAATGTAAACTGATATTTCCTACTGACTCACTACAGCAAAAGATAGAAATAACTGACTTGAAACCATTTTTAGCTGCTGGAAATACTAGTGCTCTAATCAGTTTGGCCATCACTGTATATAATATAACACATTAGTTACATTTCCATCCAAAGATTTGAATTAAACTTATGTGCAAATCTGGAATATCACATAAAACATTTGCGAATTAAGCACCGTTTCCATCCAACGAGTCAAAGAGAGCAAAATCATCACTTCCTGATAATCTGCATTCCAGAACGACCAAAACAACATTTCAGATGCTGTGCATTAAGATCGGTCCTCTGGTTAGTCAAGTTATCCTGTCTCATAGTGCAAAGTCAAATGCACATGGAGGAAGTAATTCGGTAAATGTGTTTCCATCGTAGTTTAAACACATCGGATAAAAAGGTTTTCCTACTCAAATAAGTGCATAAGTTTTCTATGTGCATTTTTAGAAGTGATGCACATCTTGCGGTTTCCATCCAGCGTTTTTTTTTTTTTTATGCGATATTCCAAAATGTGCATAAAAACAGGTGGATGGAAACACAGCGAGAGTCTAGATCAGGCTGGTGAAGCCGTCTGTCCCGTCGTCTGCAGGTATCCTGCCGCCTCACAGTGATTCTCACGCTCTGGTGTCTCGCTATCGTCTCGAGCAGTTTGACGACGTCAACGGCGCTCTGACAGCCATGCGCTTCATCCACGCATCCACCCCGGCGACGGAGCTCTACCTGCGCATGTACCAGCTGGAGAGCCGACAGCTTCCCCGCAGGAGCGAGCTCAGGCCGCCGGTGAGGAGCTGCGGGTTTGTGGGCAATCAGTTCCTCAGGCCAAGTCATTATTTATATGTGACTCTGGAGCACAAAAGCAGTCATAAGGGTCAATTTTTTGAAATTGAGATTTATACATCATCTGAAGCTGAATAAATAATCTCTCCATTGATGTGTGGTTTGTTAGGAGGACAATATTTGTCTGAGATACAACTATTTGAAAATCTGGAATCTGAGGGAGCAAAAAAATCGAAATATTGAGAAAATCACCTTTAAAGTTGTTCAAATGAAGTTCTTAGCAATGCATATTACTAATCAAAAATGAAGTTTTGATATATTTACGTTAGGAAATTTACAAAATATCTTCATGGAACATGATCTTTACTTAATATCCTAATGATTTTTGGCATAAAAGAGAAATGTATAATTTTGACTCATACAATGTATTGTTGTCTATTGCTACAAATACACCTGTGCTACTGATGACTGCTTCTGTGCTGCAGGGACACATATAAATAAATAAAAAGAAAACAGGTAGAATAGAAAAAGAATAGTGTAAGCTAGTGTTAGAGGCCCTTTTTTTGCTTTTTGTTAATTGTATAATAAACAAATAGAACAGAGAAGCTAGTTAGTTTTTTTCAAACAAGCAGTTAGTAAATGAATTGAGTGCAAGTCTAAAAATGGCAAGTATTTTTATAATTTTTTTCAAAGAATAGAATTAGAATAGAAAGTGCTAGAGTTAGAGCGTCAAATGAAGATGGAAGAGATGTGTTTTTAACCGATTCTTCAATATATTATATTTATTATAGACAGTATATTTGTAGCAATAGCCAGCAATATGAGTGAAAATTATAGATTTCTCTATGCCAAAAATCATTAGGATATTAAGTTAAGATCATGTTCCATGACGATATTTAGTAAATCTCCTACCGTAAATATATCAAAACTTAATTTTTGATTAGTAATATGCATTGATAAGAACTTCATTTGAACAACTTTAAAGATGATTTTCTCAATATTTAGATTTTTTTGCTCCCTCAGATTCCAGATTTTCAAATAGTTGTATCTCAGACAAATATTGTGCTATCCTAACAAAACACACATCAATGGAAAGATTATTTATTGATGTATATATTTTATAAATGTTATAAACATGAGCCGTGTCTAAAAGGTAAAGGGGGAAGTGTGTCTACAGTTTACAGCATCGTCTTCAGTATTTCTCAGAGCTTGGGTTTCAAGTAGAACTCGTTTGAAGCCATGGTGCTTCATATAAGGTCATCCAGAGAAGCAAGTGTTATTGATAAATCATTAGCTGTACTGTATACAGGCCAGCAGCACATGTTTCCTCATGGCTCAGGTTTGATGGTGTTCTTCCAGGACGACGAGGATGAAAACTTCCTGGCTATCGGCAGAGCGATGGAGGAGATCGTCGATGACCCGGTCGACTGTTATTGGCTCATCAGATGTTTCATCAACCAGTTCAAGCTCAAGTTTGGAGACTCCATCCCTCACCTGGTACACCTTAACCTGCTAAAGGAACCGCTAACAACGTTTTTAATATGATTTATTAATAATAATTTTTTTACTCTATGATAAATGATAACAAATAATGATAAACGATAATGATAAATAATGTATTATTATTATTATTATTATTATTATTATTATTATTATGAATGTTTAAAATAACCTTGTAGATATATAACCACAGAAAAATAAATAACACTTATTATTACTTTTGTAATGTTGTTGTTCCATCATTTTTTTTTTAAGTTTATTATTGCTGATTTATTTAAGATTTCAATAATTTTACTTATTTTTTAAACACCATAATATGTATTAACAGTGATTATGAGTAATATTACTGTTTTCATTTATTATTTTTATGCTTTTTAAATTTTCGTTTAGGGGTTAGTAACCATGCAAAATAGATATATATATATATATATATATATATATATATATATATATATATATAGATATATATATATATATATATATATATATTTTTTTTTTTTTTGGATGCTGTAATAATCAGCTGTAATATCAGTTGTTTTTTATTTTTATTGTCATTATTATTATTACTTTATTAGTCATGTTGTTGGTTTAAATGTTCAATAACCATCCAGAACAGTTTTTAACTTTTTCTTTTTGAAATAATAAATTAAAACATGTATATAGTGTTCTTATCATTATATGTTTTATATGATATTTAACTTAAGTGTTTCACTTTTTCCTTTTAACACTATATTGAATAATAACAGTTATTATTATTAATATTATTTAATTTGTTTTTATGCATTTTTAATTTTGGTTTAAGTCTATAACAACCATCTAGAACAAGTTTTTAAATAAAGTAACTTATTTTGTGTTTTACTATTATTATTGTTTTTATTTATTTATTTATAAATGTTTTTTTTATTGTTGGTATTAAGTGGTTATTTTTTTCATTTTGACATTATAATAAAAGATAACAGCTGTTATTTTTATATTACTTTTTATCATTTTTTAATGTTTAAGTGTTAAATCAATTTGCTTGTTTTCCTTTTAACACCAGATTTGTTTTTTCGACATTAAGGAATAATAACAAGTTATTATTATTATTTTATTACATTAACTCATCCTTATGTCTTGCCAAGTTCAGAAACACCACAGAAATAGTCCATGTTTCGTTCGGCTCATTGATGTAAAGCTACTCTCAGCTGTTCTGAACTGAAAGCACGTTCTCTGTGTGTTTCAGCCGAAGAGTTTGGAGCACTTCCTGTCTCAGGAGGACGCCGCTCTGCTGGCTCATCTGAAGACGTCTGGAGCGCTGCGCTCGCTGCCGTACTGTCTCTGGTTCAGACGCTGCTTTGCTGGCTGTTTACCAGAGTCCAGCCTACAGAGGTCAGGACACAATGACGTCCTGCGGTTTACTGATTCCTCTTAAAAATACAGAAACAATTCTGAAATATTTTTACCATTTCAAACAGCTGGTTTCTATGTGAATATATATTAAAATGTAATTTATTTCTGTGATGCACAGCTGTATTTTCAGCATCATTACTCCAGTCTTCAGTGTCACATGATCTTCAGAAATCATTCTAATATGATGATTTACTGCTCAAGAAACATTTCTGATTATTATCAGTGTTTTTTTTTTATCTCTTGTGATTAATTGATCGTGCTCTTGTGTGATTGGCTGCCTGATGGACTGTGCTGCGCTGTGATTGGTCGGCAGGGTTTGGGATAAAGTCATCAGCGGCTCCTGTAAGATCCTGGTGTTTGTTGCCGTGGAGATTCTGCTCAGCTATAAGATCATGCTGATGGGAATGAGTGACCCGGATGGAGTTTACAACTTCCTGTCTAATGTGAGCCGCAAACATTACTCTTTCAGTTACATATCAGGGCAAAAATGGGTTTGTTAAATTTTTCATTTTTTCATCTTTACATTATGATTCTTTTCAGGTAAATTCATTTAAAAAAATCTTTTAAAATCCTCCAGTGCTCTCGTTCCATAGACTTTCACTAATGATTTTATCATTTAATTGATTCTTCTTCTTCTTATATCAACCACTGTTTTTTGAGAAACCCTTATTTATATAAAATAACAATATTTTATTTATTTTATTACTATTAAATGTACTACTGTTTTTTTTTTTTTTAATTGAGGTACATCAAATATTTTTTATTCGTTTTATTTTATTAATTCATTTAAGTAACATCATTATTATCATTATTATATTGCTATCTGTTTTTTTAATTGAGCAAGTAATTACTTTATTATTTATATTTTTATTAATATACAGTTTATTTTATTTGAACTACTGTTTTGATTGAGGAACAAGGAATTATTTTAGTATTATTAAATTTATTATATTAAATACTATTATTTCATTTATTATTATTATATGAAATTCCATTTTTTAAATAAGGGACAATTTTATTATTTTATTTATTTATTTAATAATTTTTTCTTTTATTTTATTAATTTTATTAAACATCATTTTATTATTATTATTATTATTATATGAGGTACTGTTTTTAATTGAGGAATTGAATTACTTTATTTTAAAATTTTATTTATTATATTAAATATATATTTTTTTAATTTATTATTATTATACGTTTTTTTTATTGGGGAACAGTTAATTATTAGTTTTATTATTTTGTTTATTTTAATTTATTTTATTTTTATGAATAATATTAAATTAACATTTTGCCACAAATTATATTGAATAGAATATGAATTAATAGAATGAATAGAATATTGAACCCAGAAAAATTTCCCAACCCTTTTCTGTAGTTTCTGTGATTTAACATTTAAGTTTTTGATGCACCTACATAAAGCTGTAAAGTTGCTAAAGCGCTTCTGATCTCTTGGGTCTCTCTGTACAGATGCCGCAGGAGAACACAGACGCCATCGTCACTAAAGCCATCGATCTGTGGCACAAACACTGCGGGACGCCCATGCACTCTGTATAATCCATCATTTCTGAGTTTGACTCACAGTGCTCAGACCTGGACGACAGGAACGTCAGCTGTGTGTGCTCGCTCTTTTATTAGGTTGGTTTACATCATCATTCAGGAGTGACAGTACGGTACATGACATGCCTCCCGCTCTCGGAGCCAATAGCAGCAGCGGAAGAGAGAACCGCTAACGACTGGAAACAGAAACACATCAATCATTCAAAACATGACGACGTCTGCTCTTCTGTGGGTGTGTGTGGTCACCAATCGGCCAAAAATACAGTTATTTTTACACCATCATGTCGTTCCAAACCTGTATGAGTTCATATGATTCGTAAGATCAGGAAAAGTGCTTAAAAGTCTCAGAAATCTCTTTAATGAGCCACAGAAAAAAATAACATGTAAGTCTGGAACAAATGAGGGTGATAAATAAAGTCAGGAATTTATATATGAACTTTTCCTGTAATGCCCTGCCAATGTGTTCAGTATCAAAGTCAGTTAAAAATATTTATAAATAATATATGAACATAAAAACACCTCGGCACACATTGTTACAGTGGTAACAATTTATAATAAGGTCTCATTTCTTTATGAACTAACAGTGAGGATTTGCACAGCATTTAATAATCTTTGTCAGTGTTTAATAAAAATACAGTTGGTCATTATTCATGAGTTCACAGTGCATTAAGTCATGTTAACAAATACAACTTGATTTTGAAAATAGATTAGTAAATTTACATTGTAATTGCATTACGGGGAATTATTTTCTTATTTATTATTACTATTAATACTACTACATTAACTTTTTTTTTTTTTAAATTGAGGAATGAGGAGTTTATTTTTTGTTAAATTTTAATAATATTAACTAAAGTCATTGCTTGTTATTCATCATTTAAAAAAAAATGGTAATGTAGTAATAATAATTATAATATTAATGAATTTACTAATACATTTCTAAAATAAAAATATTTTTTGTTAACATTAATTTGTTAATATTAATAGTTATTAAAATAAAAATGTAAATATTAAATACAACGTTTTTACTAATAAATTTTGAAATCAACAAAAAAAACTAATTTATTACGCTTAGTTTGGTGATGTCAATATTTTAGTAAAAAAAGTTGTATTTAATATTTACTTTATTTTAATAACTGTTTATGTTAACATAAATTAATGTTAGCAAATAAAAACTTTTTAAAATTAAAAGTTGTATTTGTTAACATTTTGTTATTATTATTATTATTATTACTATTACAGTAAAATAAGCAACTCCCTGCTCTTTAAAACAAGTTGTTCATGTAATAATAAAATACAATTATAAAACAATTCTTTGTAATGCAATTACAATGTTAATTTCAACATTTAAAAATAGACATTTAAATTAAAAGTTAAAGTTAATATAATTAAAATAAAATAATTCCTTTTTCCTCAACTAAAGAACAATAGTTTATGTAGTAATGAAATTATAAAATAATTCCTTGTAGTACACTTATAATGTTAGTTGAATAAATTAAAAATTGCATTTGTTCACATTAAATAATGCACTGTGAACTGTATTATTATTATAATCGAAGATTAAATGTTGTAACAAATATTACTCATTAGTTGAGACCTTAATGTAAATCAGAATGAGCTTCTTTTTATGATGTTACTGTTGCTATATCTGTATGATCACTGTGAATAAAATACAAAAAGAAACTAATGTAACACTGATTATTGTGATTCCTTTCACTGTTTTGGTTTTATTTTGGCAAAGCAACCCCCTGTAAAGTGGGCGGGGTTTAAAGGGTCGCCCAACGCTCGATCACATGACGGCTGAGCACCAATGAGCGCAAAATGAGACGAAGGAGGAACAAAAACCCGGTTTGAAAACACTCCACAGGACTCATGAACAATCAGTCACTCTTAACACGTTATTGCTCTGTCCTGTCACTCGTCCAGATCGCCTCCTCTGATTGGTCAGCAGTGTGGGCGTGGCAAACATTGCTTTTTTGTTATTGGTTAAAGATGTTCTTGGGTTTTATGACTTAAAACAGCAGCCAACATCACGGGTTTGACTCCCAGGGAATGAATGAACTGATAAAAATAAATATTTAAAAGCACTGGATAAAAGTGTCTCGCAGATGCACGCAAGTTAAAAACAAGCAAGAAATGTGGAATCAAAGGAATAGTTAATCCAACGCTGAATAATTTGCTGGAAATGATACCACCCTTGGGTTTGTTTCTTCATCAGATTTGGAGAAATGTTGCATTGCATCACAGTGAATGGGTGCCGTCGGAATGAGAGTCCAAACAGCTGATAAAAACATCACAATCACAATATTTGTTTCAGCTTTGGTCTTCTCCAGATGTTCACTGATGTTACCGGAGTGCTGTGGATTATTGTGACGTTTTTATTCTGACGGCACCCATTCACATCCATTGCTGAGACACTGATGCAATGCTACATTTCTACAAATCTGATGAAGAAACAAACTCGGATGATCTGAGGGTGAGCACATTTCCAGCTAATTTTCCTTTCCGGCTGAACTATTTCTTTTAAGACGGCTTGTAATCATGTGGTTTGCGCTCATTAGAAAAGTTGTTTCTTTTGTGTTCTCCGTTTTTTAAAAACTAAGAGGACTGGAATAGTTTATCAGTTACAAGTAGAAAATCAACTACATCATCTGCTGCATTAAAAACCATCGCCTGGAGAAACAAAAAAACACAAAAAAAGAGAAATTCATGGCGAAGAGCACATAATAGATCAGTTTTGTCAAAATATACAGAAATATCGGCACACAGACAGATCGTCAGCTCGCTGAGAGTCCAGCAGGATCAGCTCAGATCTGCTGCGAGTGATTCCTGATCAAATCCAGCAGCACAGAGTCTCTTCAGAGTCCGTTAGAGACGAACAGCTCCAAACCAGAGAGAGAGAGTTCACTGATGGACTGAAGCGGCTCTACGGCCGATGAAACCTGCAGAGAACACAAGAATGACAACACAGTAAACATGATGTCCATCCCACAATGCAATGTGCTTCACTTGACCATATCATTTGAACCAGAACAGAGTGACGTGCTGTTTACATTAAATACTGTAGCAATCTAGTGCTTCAAACAGACTGAGACATCATGTATATGAATGTGATTTGTGTACAATTTTAAATGTTTATAAAATATTAAAAGACATTTTTACACGACATTTAATTTTATGTATATTAAGTATATATATATATTAAGAAACATATGTAGATGTCTAAATATACACTACTTTTTTTTATTTAAAACAGAATCTTATGTTTATCAAGGCTGCATTTATTTGATTAAAAAACAGTAGAAATTGTTAAATATTATTCGAATTTAAAATAACTGTTTTCTATGTGAATCTCTGTTAAACTGTAATGTATTTCTGTGATGCACAGCTGTATTTTCAGCATCATTACTCCAGTCTTCAGTGTCACATGATCTTCAGAAATCATTCTAATATGATGATTTATTATCAAGAAACATTTCTAATTATTATCAATGTTGAAAACAGTCGTGCTGCACAATATTTTAGTGGAAACGTGATACAGAATTTTTTCAGAATAAAAACATGAATAAAAAGTTGAAAAGAACAGCATTTATTTGAAAGAGTAAAGGCATTTATAAAGTTGGAAATAACTGATGTCACTTACTGTATAAACTATTTAATGCATCCTTACTGAATAAATGTATTAATTTAATAAATTGTATATAGAAGTCAATAAAAAATATATATATAAAATGTAAACAAAATAAGAAATATATTGCTATATTAAATGTATAATCTATATATATATTTATATTTAAAAATATTTATTTCTTTTTTTATTATAGAGAGATAGATATATAGACAGAAAATACAAGGTGTTCATTATAAAACATACATACTGAAATTAAAATAATAGATTATTTCTGTATATTTATATTGAATTAAAATGCATATTTTCAATAAAAAATAGCTGTAAATAGACAAAAGGGGAATATTAAAAAAGCTTGATTTCTTTCTCATCATCATTAGGAATCAGCTAATAATAACAGTGCAGTACACAGAAGGCAGACAGACGAGTGGCGTCAGATATCGATGTGTTTGTGTTCACCTGGTTAGATGTCGACTGGACTCATGCACCTCCATCTCTGTGCTTTTGAACTCGTTGAGCTCTTTGCGTATGGCAGCCTGAGAGAGACACAAATCACACCAAACTCAAACCCATGAAGATCCGCCGTGCATCTGAACAGTCTGGCCATGTTTACACAGGGCCTTCACACCGCGAAGATCATGTTCTCAACCAGTGAAAACATTTCATCCTCAAACTAGACGCATTTATTTAAGCGAAATCTCTCCTGAATGTAAGTGTGTTTTGCCTAGGGCTGAACGGTTTAGGGGAAAAAAAATCAAACTGTATTTTTTTCCTGATAAAATTGTGATTTTTTAATTTTTTTTTTAAATTTGTTTACATTTGCTGTGCTTATTTTGAAAGGCTGCACAATTTGTAAAAAAAAAAGAAAAGAAAAGAAAATCACATTGTGACTACAGTATATGCTAATATTATTACTATTCCACAAAAAATAAATTACTATTTTAATAATCTTATTATACTCTAAAATAAAAAAGTGCATTAAAAAATTTGAATAGTAATTATATATATATATATATATATATATATATATATATATTGTAAAATTATAGTACTTATGACATGCATATAAATAATTATGATAAATAATTAATAATAGTAATAATAATTATTGTTGTGATTTTCCTTATTAGAAATATATTACTACTTTAATAATACTATTGTACTGTAAAAATGGATTGAAAATCAAAATAGGAACAGTGATTTCATATATATATATATATATATATATATATATATATATATATATATATATATATTCTATATAGTTTTAGGTTAAACTAATTTTAAAAATAAAA
>NC_056616.1:24516072-24526072 GCF_018340385.1 Cyprinus carpio | reverse complement strand
AAATTATATAAATGAGTATTTGCTTAATGCTGACGGCAAACGAGAAAGTATTTTAAAGCTTGCATATTACTAATAATTTAAAAGCAATCTTTATAATACTTTTTGTATATATTAATTCCTTTGTTTAACTGTTCTATCGGATTATTAGACAGAACTGTTAACGGTGACAGCGAACATGTGAGAGAATGTAAGCACTGTGTGTGTTCAGGCACTGACGCTCTTAGTGCTGTCAAAATAAAAGTCCTGCCTCGAACACATCAGCAAAGCAGAAAAACTTATTGACCAATGCCGATATTTGCAAAATGCTAAATATCGGCCGATATATCAGCATTGGTGATATATATCGGTCAACCAGTAGGAAAAAGAGAACATCTCATGTTTGTAAAGAAAAAAGTACTCTTTGTGATTGGCTTTCGTCCCTTTGTATTTAACTATGCATACATGATGCTCTTTTGTTTATAAATGTTTAAGCAACTTGTAATATTATATAAAATTAATAACATTTGGTTCATAAACATTATGCACTTTTTCACAGATAGTCATATTATTTTATTGCTTTAATAAACATGCATTAGTAATATTTTGCTCGATGCGCCCTCTTGTGGCCTCAGGAGAAAACCCAAAAGCACCCCCCCCCCAACTGAAATTATACCTTTTAAATTCAAATACAATTCGAGTATTGATATTATTTAAGTGCAAAATTCGAATGTAGTTTTTTTTAAGTGTGTGTGTGTGTGTGCTCACCTCTCGAGTCTCTGCATGGTGAGCGCGAGTGTTTTGTTGAGCTCCTCTATGATGCGGCTGGGTGGATGCAGTGATAGTGGCAGTGTGGCGTACTGCTGCAGGTGTGTGTGTGTGTGTGTGAGCGTGTGTGTGTGTGTGTGTGAGCCCTGGGACGGCAGGCATTTGAGGGGAAACGAGGGCGCCGGCTCACATATCATCACTTTCTTTGGAGGCAGAGGCGGCGACAGCCTGGCCAGCGTCTCTGGAGGGAAGAACAGACAGAGTTTAGTTCTGCACAGGTGTTCGTGGGAGACGGAGGAGCGGCGCAGGCCTCACCTGTCAGATGGTTGGGGATCCGGCTGTATGGCTTCGGCGGTAAGGCAGGAGGCTGCTTCAGAGACGACGGCCTCGCGTGAGTGATGTCAGCGCTGTCGCTAGGCAACGGCACGGGCTTCACAGAGGGCGGGGCTTGAGATGGCTTTGGGACGAGATCCGAGAGACACACCACAGTTTCTCCAGACGACTGGACCTCTGAGAACGACACTGGAGCACAGACAGACAACGGGACAATTTTACCATTTCAAAAATCTCGAAACACAGGTTTTATAAAAAGAACCAGAACTGAGAAGCAAATCATCATATTAGAATGACTTCTGAAGGATCATGTGACACTGAAGACTGGAGTAATGATGCTGAAAATTATAATATATCGTATAATATATTCACAAAGAAAACAGCAATTTTTAATTTTAGTCGTATTTCACTATTTTAATGAATTTTCAATCAAATAAATGCAGCCTTGGCGAAAATAAGATCCTTGACTAGTAGTGTATAAAAAATTTATATATAATAAGAAAAAATAAATAAATAAAAGCAATATAGACATATAAAATGCGTGATAAAAATATAACAATTACAAAAACACAACAAAATTAAAAACTAATTCAAAATATTTATAAATCAATTAAAAAAATCATATTTATTTAACGAACCCCTTTGATCTAAAATATTTACTTGAAGTCCCAGAGATTTAAATTTAATATAAAGTGATCAAATAAAATAATAAATAAAATGAAAATTTTTACCTTTTTTTATACACTACTTGTCATAAAATGTTGTGTTTTTGAAAGAAGTCCCGTCTGCTCACCGGGGCTGCATTTATTTGATTAAAAATGCAGTAAAAAAATTGAAATATTATTCTAATGTAAAACAGTTGTTTTCTGTGTGAATATCTGTTAAAATATAATTTATTTCTGTGATGCACAGCTGAATTTTCAGCATCATTACTCCAGTCTTCAGTGTCACATGATCTTCAGAAATCATAATAATATACTGATTTGCTGCTCAACAAACATTTCTGATTATTATCAATGTTGAAAATGCCATGCTGCTTCATATTTTTTGTGGAAACTGTGATGCATTTTATTTTTCAGGATTCACAGATGAATAGAAAGTGCAAAAGAACAGCATTTATTTGAAATAGAAATCTTTTGTAATATTTTAAATGTTTTTACTGTCACTTTCGATCAATTTAATGCATCCTTAAAGAAAAAGAGTGTTGATTTCTTTCTCCTTTCCCTACATATATACACACAATAATATAAATGAATATTTCCTGGTCTTTTGTTGATAAAAACAACTCCCAACCCTTCAAGTGCATCTAGAATATTTATTGAAAATTAACATATGACCACCTTCATTTGCATATCAACACCTACTCAGCATTCAGTACCTTGATCCAAATAAACATCAGTGTGAAGTGTCTTAAAGGTACAGTCTCAAAAAAAAATAGCTTTATTGTAGAAGGTGAAAACTGATCATTAGACACTAAACTACGGCTGTTTTTGGTGAGATTCCAAGTCAAACCGTGCAGAATATGAGAAGTGGACAGTAACGCACCTGTCGCTGTGACGCTGGTGTCTGCAGACTCTGACACTGGACTGATGACCGTCTGTCTGTCCAGCTCACTCATACTGACCTCCTCTACTGACACACAGATCGAGACGTTCACACTCACTTATTTCAATAAAGCCCGTTCAGAATAAATGAATAAATGTAGTACAGTAGCATGTGTGCAAAACAGTGTATGAGCATGTTTACAAAGCTGATGTCCAAAAAAGATACCATTTATTGACATGATTTTTCTCCAAATTAACTTAACATAGTTGAGTGTTTGAAACAACTTCTTTTTGCGACCAGATGTGGTTTCATATCACAGAACGTGGCAGAAATCATACTATTTTACATTATTATATACATGTCGATTACCACTGCATTATAAATATACGTTATCCTTATAAAAATACCCAAGATTCCTTGAAGAACACATTTAAATCATATATTGTCGCAATCGTATGTTTATTGACTTCAGGTTTCCTCACTTAAAAATTCTCTATCTGCGTTTTATTCAGCTATAGCGATAACTGGATGCCTTTGTCCATATTAGGGATTTCCTGGAGCGTCATCAGTTCTATTACTTCTGATGCATATGTGAAGTTTATGCGCAAGGGCGCCCTCTGGCTTCAAGAATTAAACAGTCATTACAATAAGTGTGTACTCAGTAATGCTCACAACACCCTATTTTGGCTAAAAACAGAAAAGATATTACTTTTCTCTAAACTTTTTTTTTGGCAGATGCTTAAGATTCCCTGAATTATCGTCATTGAATCGTTACCGCAATGAATACCAGATCTCATCGTGATGTATTTTTAAGCCTATATCGCCCATCCCTAACTTTCAGTTGCTGTCTGCTTGAACGGATAAATAAGAAAAGCTCTTTTCTTACCTTTCTCATACACTTCCTTCAGCACGCCTCTCTTGATGAGCTCTTCCCTGCTCTGACGCGTCGACATCTTCCTCTCCAGCACTGCCAATCATCAACGAAACTGCTTAGAAATGAAAACAGTGCGTCTGCGTCTGCAGGTGGATTGCTGTGCGTGTCTCGTACCTGCAGACGTCTGCTTGAACTTGTCGCTCTTTTTCTTTCTCCATTTCCACGGTTTGAAGAGTCGTCCCAGACTGGCCAGTTTGCTGCGCCTGCGGATCGGCGGCGTGTGCGTCCCGGGAACCAGCGAATCAGAGCGCATCGCCGCCAGACGCTCCGCACCCTCCGCTGAAAACACAAAACACACACGCGGGACGTTTGTAACCCTGTAAAGCCTGACATATGAACAAATAACCTCATTTTTAGAAATGGAACCGTTTACTGACACTTTAGGCAAAATCTAAAACAAAAACTTTGCATATGTGTTTTATGTTCTAGTACTTTCATGTTCATGTTGCTCTATTATTTTTTCTATTCTATCTGTTTTCTTTTTATTTATTATATAATTAAATGAATACCTTGCTGTAATCACATCATTAAATTCCTATTATCCTTGACCTTTACATACAAACAGTATTCTCGTCGCTTCATAACGTTACTGTTGAATCACTGATGGCAGATGGGAGTATTCTGATGATGCTTTTCCTAGTTTCCTGGACCTTGACACTGTTATTTATTTGGCAGTCTGGGACAGTCACAAGCCTCCCGGTTTTCATCCAAAATATCTTAAATTATGTTCTGAAGACGAACAAAGCTTTTACGGGTTTGGAACGACATGGGGGTAAGTGATTAATGACAAAATTTTCATTTTGCGGTGGAGTAACCCTTTAAGCTTACTGAGACTAAAGCACTTGCATATCGTTGCTCTTTTGTTGATTTTGATTGCTTCGATTGACCTCATTTGCTAAATGACTGAATGTAATGTAAATTTAATGTTCTGATACAGGCTTTTATAGCTCATATATAGTGAGAATATGAAGACAAAACAGCTCAATTTTATTCATAAACTCAAACTGGTCCAGATATTTATATGGACAAAAAATTATGAAATTCTGATGCTTGTAATATACATCAATTATATGTTTCTAACAGAGTAGATCCTGACATAAAATGATCTAAATATCAGCGGTCGCTCTATATCTGCAGTAAAGTGTCTCAGTGAGATGAGATGGAAATGATCCAAACATATAATGCAGTGATTGAGAGATGAAGAAATAAAGGCTCCTCAGAAGATGTGAGATGTTCTGGAGGCTTGTGAAGATCATTCCTCCGCTGAGGAACAGTTAAAGTAAAGCTTCTGGAAACAAATGCTCCTCAAAAGATCCTGATGATCAGATTTGAGACTCTAAAACATGATTGATGGAGAATCAAGTAAAGCTGAGCTGCTTCAGTCCAGTAAGAGTTCATCTGGAGATATTACTGCAGTTATTCTGACCTTTACTTGATAAAAATCAATCAAGATTTGACATGTGAAGCTCGAGCTGAAGCTGGACGTTTGTACAATTACACTAAAAGAGCTTTTACTGGATAAAACACTCTAAACTATCAATCAGATGACAGAAGGCATGCAATAGATTGGGTGTGACGGCAAAGTTTTGATCATTTAGAAGCCTAAGAAATATAGGCTTTATATATAAATAGGCCTATAGGGTTTATAGGAATAGCAGATGTGTTTTAGTGTGCTTTTTAAGAGTAAAACTCAACATCCACATTTATTGCATGAAAACAGACCTCAAATGTTCATCAAAGCATCTTGGGTTGAATGAAAGAGAAACAACATGAGGGTGAGTAACTGATGAAAACTAACACTCCTGGGAGAATTATTTCTTTAACAAACTAGTAAATCCAACTGTAAATGTCAACACTTCCAGTAGCTGCATAAAGACGTACAGTAAAAAGTCAAGGTCTTAAATGAAACCTGAATGGTCATAAATCGAGTAAATGAGCCAAAATAATTTAAATGGGTTTGAAAAAGAAGAAACTAACCATTAAAAATGTCACGGCAGAGACCAAATACCTTTAGGATCAAGTAAATGGAAAAACTAACGCAACTTATTCAATAATCTTCAGGAGAAATGACTAAAGCAGAATATTTTCATGTCCTTTTTCCATTTTGTCTCAGATCACAAGTTTTCAGATCTTTTTACTTTCTCCATTTGGTAACTCAATAAAACAGGGCAAAGACATATATTAACATTAATTTTCTCAGATTAAGGAAATTCAGAAGGGGGAAGATGACTGTGATACACATAAAGTGTAAATTTCTAATCCCATCGTCTCACCCCAGGAGAGTAATCTTCAGATATATTTCACATCACCAGAGCTTTCTGCACACATCCTATCTGCTCTCTAATAATCCACCATTCATTTCACAGAGTGACTAATATGGTCCCTTACTGACTGTAAAGTGTGGAAAAAGCACTCACTATGAGTCCAAATGCAGCAAGAATTTTATTTTGGACACTTGTTTCTGCATTTGAGTTTTTTACTTGAACATGACGGCATGAGAATTAAAGGAAAAGTTACACAAAAATGAAAAATTGTACGTATTTTGGGGACTTTAACATAAACATTGACCAAAATGACTGTGTGATGATAAATGACTTTCTATTTTTGTTGGACTGTTTTAATATCAAACAGTTTATTAGCGGCCCGACACATAACAAAGGTCACACATTAGACCTTTTTATTGCAAATAATGCAGTTGTTTCACAGCAGTCTTCTGTTGACACTGGTCTCTCAGATCACCTGGAAATTTTCTTTAATTAACCTGGCTCCGTCTCTCCCTTGTACTTCATTTTCACATACTCTTAATTTCCGTGAATGGAAATCAATTAATTCATCAGATTGGCTCCCTTGAAGTCTCGCTGTGTCTCTTTTGCTCGTTCAGCCCCTTGGTATAATGACGACTTGCGCTCCAAGAAAGCAGCTTGCCATAAATTGGAGCACAAATGGCGTGAATCAGGCCTGAATGTGTTTTATCAAGCTTGGAAAGACCACTTGGGGGAATAAAGAGCTGAAATTGAGTCTACCAGATCTGTTTATTTTTCTCAGATTATAGTTAAAAATCAAAGTAATCCCAGGCATCTCTTTCATACTATAAACAGACTTCTCAAAGTTAATGTCGGCACTTCTCTACCCGTTTCAAATAAGTTGTGTAATGATTTTCTTTATTTCTTTAGTTCTGAAAATGTTTACAAACTTATTCAAGCTGCACCAGTTTCATCTTCAACAGTTTGCCCGTCTAGTTTTCATGGCACATTGTTTACAACTCTTCTCAAATTGACTCTGAGCTGCTTACTAGGGAGGTATCACGTATGAAAGCTACCATTTGTACACTGGATCCCCTCCCTACAAGATTATTTAAGTCTTGTTTTGATGCTCTGTACCCAGCTGTTCTTCTTCTTGATCTCAGTGCCGCTTTTGATACTGTTAATCACAACCTGGAAACTGTTTTTGGTATTTCTGAGACCGTTTTAACCTGGTTTAGATCTTACCTCACTGATCGTCAGCAGTTTGTCTGTATGAGTGGTCTTCAGTCTGAGATTGGCTCTGTTCGTACGGGTGTTCCTCAAGGTTCAATCTTAGGCCCCTTACTTTTTAGCATTTCCATATTTCCACTCAGACTGCTTCTAAGATCACTTGGGCTTAATTACCATTTTTATGCAGACGACACTCAGATTTCTATTCATTTTAATGCTCTGTTTTAAAGTCACAAACTAAATAAAAACATTTAGGAGTTATATTTGATTCGAGTCTGTCTTTTGACTATCATGTGCAGTACACTGTTAAGAACTCCTCTAATAAATAATGCTAGACTCCCTTCTATGCTATCCCTCTCTGTGACTGAGTTATTAATACCTTCGTTTTTTCTCGCATTGACTACTGAAATGCACTTCTTGCTGGGGTTCCTAAAACCACACTTAACAAATTGCAATGTGTGCAAAACTCAGCTGCTAGGATCCTGACTGGTGCCAGGAAAAATGAGCACATTACACCAATTCTAAAGTCTTTGCACTGGCTCCCGGTCAGGTTCAGAGTTGATTTTAAAACCCTTATGCTCACATATAAAGCACTGCATGGTCTGGCCCCTCAATATCCATCTGCACTTTTAAACAAGCTGTCACAAGCTGGTTTATTGGTAGTTCCACAGACACGGTTGCACTCTGTAGGGGACAGGCCTTTCTCTTCCTATGCTAGGCTTTGGAATGCACTCCCTCAACAAATTAGAGATGCACAGAATTTAAGTATTTTTAAATCTTACTTAAATACAATTTTGATTTTTATATCTTAGTTTGTTTTGTAATTGGTTGTCGTGTGTGTTGTATTTTTACTTGTTTGTTTTATTATGCAAAGCGCCTTGAGAAACTGTTTTAAAGGGGCTATATAAAAATAAAGTTATTATTATTATTATTATTAAATTTCTCCAAATCTAAAGAAGAATATGATGGCCCGAGGGTGAGAACATTTTCAGCATACTTTCAATTTGAGGTGCACAGGGACTTTCAACATGCGGTAGTTAAGCGAATGCCATGAAATTTAAAATAACTTTATAAAACTTGAATAAAAGCTAAGTTTAATTCTCCAACAAAAGTGTATCCGTCTGGTCTAAACAACACATCAGCTGCTCTGAAATCACTGGGAGCCTCCTCTGGGAAAACTGGAAGCTTTCTGGATCCATTCGCCACCCGAATGTCAGCGGCCCTGGGGTAAAAATAGGCTGGTGCATTAAAACAGGTCAGCAGGTAAAGGAAAGAATGAAGCTTGTTTTTCCAGAAGGGCTTTTCTGCTGAAGGAGGCTGAACGTTCCCTTGAATGTAGGTCATCGGGTAACACTAACAGCCGGGATGCAGAATGCATGCATAAGACAACGAAACGATCACATGTGGATTTACCAAAAGTTCAATGCCAACATATTAACTTTATTACAGGGTTCATTAAATAATATAATAACATAAGAAATCAACAATACTACTGAGCAAAAATTCTACAAATCACAGCAAATAAATATTGCAATAAACATATATTAAACACAAAAACTTGTATATCAGTAATATTTAATTATAAATTAACATATCTAATATTTATATATAACTTGTGTAATGTGTGTGTATATATATATATATATATGCAAACTATCATTTTTAGTAATTAATTTTACAGATAAAACTGATATTTATTTAATATGATGCATAACATTGTGTTGTTCACCATAAATTAATCTGTGGCTCATATTTTTACTTACAAAAACTGCATTTTAATGTAAAAGTAATGTCTTAAGTGAATATGATAAATAATTTAAAAAAAACCCCATACAGTATTTTACAGTAAACTTAAGATGTTAAATCCATTATAATTTTTCTCTGTATATGGTCGGGTAAATTAACAGGAATTTACATTATTTTTCAATATTGTTACGGTGTATATGACACCAGTGGTTGCTAACAGATTACTATTAGCGCAACAAAAAATTACATATTAATAAGAAACATAAATGTTCATAAATTTCCAGCTACTAGTGGACATTTTGCAAATTAAAAAAACAATACATTGCATAATACATCATATTTACATAATATTTTATATAAATATGTTATATTATGCAAAGTAAACCATCTATATTTGATATTTTTAACTAGTAATGGTAAAATTACACTGCAGTGTCAAATGTTAAGTATTTAACCCTGTGCTGACCCAGAGCTGGTCAGTCATCAGATAATAGGGTCAAACAAACAATCAAAAAAATATTGCTATATATATTAAACAGATGTTTAAATACTATTTTATCTTTATGGGCCCCTCAAGTGACCCTAAAGCACAAAATCAGTCATAATAGCACATGTATATTTGTAGCAATAGCCAAAAATACATTGTATGGGTCAAAATATCAATTTTTCTTTTATGCCAAAAATCATTAGGATATTAAGTAAAGATCATGTTCCATGAAGATATTTTATAAATGTACTGCTGTAAATTTTTTGATTAGTAATATGCATTGCTAAGAACTTCATTTGGACAACTATTTTATTAATTAATATATATTTTTTTTTTTGCACCCTCAGATTCCATATCAAACCATACATCAATGGAAGGCTTATTTATTCAGCTTTCAGATGATGCATAAATCTCAATTTCAAAAAATTGACCCTTATGAATCCAGGGTCGCATATATTAGATGTCCACTAATATGAATTTACAAGATCATTTTAGGAGTTAAAGTTACAGGGTTAAGGATTAACTAGGGCAAGGTTATAATTATTTATTTTAATATTTTAAGACTATGTTATTCTCCAGCACGGTTCGGTCGGGCCCGTTCTCACTCACCGTCCCGGATGTCGTTCCCGCGGCTGCAGTTACTGCAGATGTGCTTGATGTGACCGGAGATCACAAACGGTGTGTTGTTGTTACCGGGGGCGGTGGGCTGCCGCAGCCTGACCAGGTTAAACGCTCTCC